>NW_010550293.1:21176-56732 GCF_000687285.1 Phaethon lepturus | reverse complement strand
CGGGGGCTGGGGAGAGGCGTGCGGGGCTGCGCTTCTGATGGAGGCAAAGCCTGCAATGCTGTAGGAAAATTTGGGTGGGTTGCGACTCGTAATAGATCGGCAATGACTGAACGCTTGACCTCACAGCAACTCTATTACAAATAATTTAAAGCGATTAAATTGCTGAATAAGTTGTATTTTTCCTGTACAGCCTGCTTTCAGGGTGCAGGGAAGAGCCTATTACTTAAACGTCATGAAGACTCTGCTTTGGGTAGCTCTGGGTGCTTGGGCTACATTACAAAGGGGGACACAATCACCATATGCATATACTCTAAACAACTCCCCTTCTGAATTGGGACCCTGGATGAAATACATGTTTAGATTTACATTCACTTCCAAAGCAGAAAACTTTGGTCTTTTCTTCCCTGTGCTCTTTATTTTCCCATCTTCTATCTTCAATTTTCCAGTATCACAGGAATTGAGTATTTTGGACATTTTAGAATGTGAATAATGTTCAAGTAGCAAAGAACTTTTTTTAACTTTATGAATTGTGTGATGAACCAACTCTTTTACCCCTATAAATACTCCCCAGCAGAATAATACTCCCCAGTTCTCTCACTGTGTCTTACTGAATAATGTTGTAAAGCTTCTTGATGGCTATGTGGGTGTATAGAGGAAAAGAGAGGGAACGAAGATAAAACTAGTAGTGACATTAAATAGTCATATATTCTAAATCTCTTCCTGCCTGAAGTTAGTTTTGAAATGTAGGTTTCCCGGCTGACTTTGATAACATGTTGATGTGGTCATAGAATTGTTAAGGTTGGAAAGGACCTTTAAGATCATCGAATCCAACCATTAAAGGAAACACCCCTCCTGTTGAACCTTCAAGCACATCTTGAACATTTTTGGTGTGGTACGCAAAAGAACTGCATTAAAATATGAAGGTGACAGATAAATGAGGTTTTCTTAGAAATCATAAAAGCTGTGCTATCTTTACGCACACTTCCAATGACACACAATAATAAAAATCTTGTTCCCTCAGCTGGAGCAACCAGAGGTAAATGTGCACATCTCAGTGCCTACTGACAAGACCCTCCTACACGATGGCTGCTGCCCTAGTTAAAAATCTCTTTTCAGCCTATGGAACAGCAAGTCTGCGTAGCCAGGACGCCATTCTGCAAAAACATCATGTGAGTCTGTCTTGGACTTCACTATCTGCATTTGAAAAAGTTAAAAATTCTTCAGGGTATGTTAAATGTCTCTCTGATAAATAACACAGCAACACTTTTTAAAACATGAGAAAGAGCGTCAAGGTGAAATAAGGAAGCATCTCCAAAATATGTGAGGCTTGGCAGTTACCATGAGGGGAAAAAAATCATAAAAATATGGGAGGCAAGAATAGCACAGCAGGAACTCCTTTACTGCGAAAATATGTAGCATGTGTAACTTGCTAAATGCCTCCCGTCTGTGGCTTTAGTTCCATGCTACAACACCTATGAGGTTAATAAATTACAAGTGTTAAAGCATACTGCTGCCAACAGCACTTTATTGAGCAGCAAAAGGGAAATGAGACCCTGGATTTGGTGCTAGTTGACATAGTGAATAACTCTGAACAGTTATGATTAGTAGCATAAAGAAGTTTTTTTTTTTAATTTTATAGCATAGAAATTAACATCATTGAGTTAAAGAGTTACCTTTTAAGATAGTGTTCCTTCTGCAAAAAGCAGGCCCCATACAGATGAAGTCATGTGATATTCTCCTGGATTACACAAAACAGACTAAAATTGTGGATTATTGTCTTCCTGGTGCCTAGCTGTTGATTTTTTTTCTCACCAGAACAATTAATCAATATTAAATGTTGGATCCCAAATATTTTTCCTGAATCTTAATATGTATAGTTTGTTCATTTTAGTTTTTTGTGGCTTGGACAAGACAGAAAAGTATTTTCTCTCCTCCCACTTTAAAATGTCATGGTTTCATGAATCCTATGTTCATAGTTCATATTGCCTGTGTGACCTTCAAAATACAGGCCACTTGTGTGCTTTGCATTTCATTGGTGGAAACTGAGCAGGTTTTATATATACTTTTGTAGTTAAGATATTTTAAACAGCATTAGTAAGTCAGGCTTTGGAAGTGGCTTCATGTCTGAGAATAGGAAATTTTCCACTGTGGACCTTAGTGTGTGTTTCATTATCACAGGAATGCTGTATTATCATTCAGTTCAGCCTTGAACAATTCAAGTTTGTTTTATGTTGCCTTAATTTTTATTAAAAATAACAAAGAGTCAATGTCTGTGACAATGCAACAAAATAAAAATTCTATTGACAATCTTAATGTAGGTCTGTATTTGAAATGTAAATCTTCAAAAATGGGTGTTGTAATCATGTGTGTTTATATTCTCTGATAGACAGCCTTGTGTTCTGTCTGCAGTTTATTCTTCGGCAAGTTTGTTGTCTATCAGTGATGTGGTTGGCTATAACCATAACCCTATTTCAATACCCACTTGGTAACCTTGGCCTTGAAGAGTACTTCTTCTCTGCTCTAAGCTGTACGTGTTATCTCCCAGTGGCTGGTTCAGAGCTGTTGTTTTGTCCAGTGCAGGCAGGAACCCTTAGCAGCTGAGTAAGTGATTCCCCGTCGTGCCGTCTTCACGGCTTTGGCTGTAATTTCAGTTAGTTTCAGAAGATGGAAAGAGGGCCAAGATTATGTGTAGTTACACTGAACCCTGAATAGCAATAGCCTTTCTTCTTCCTATCTTGGAAATGTGTAGAGAAAGTTTAATTATTTACGTGCCGGGTTTGAATATGCAACCTTTGGGGAAGAGTGAGTCCAAAATCCGTCAGGATTTACACTAGACACTGCTCAGGAGCAAGGGCAGAGGTTCATGCTGGTTTTCCTCTTCAGGAGCTCCACATGCATTGCTGTCTGGCAGCTCACTGTTCATCTTTGCGAAATGCCTTCCTTTCCATGCTCTGTAACGTTATCATTCTTGTTAGCTGCTATTAGTAAACAGAGGAGACAAAGGAGAGCGAGCATATGATGTTAGATACACGTATAGCCATTATTTACAGTAGTTATTATTTTTATTGCTTCTATTACTATGCAGAAGTGCTAAAATCTCCCAGCTAGTGTTTGGATCTGAGTGCCCTGAAAGGGCTCAGTGTTCAGCTGACAGCATGAGACAGGCTTTGCCCCAAATCTGTTGTTACCGTCTTGGTAGACACCGTGAGGCTCCCTCCTGCCCTCCTCTTCCCGTGTGTGTCTGCCTACGTAGGGGAGGCACCTCACCAAGGAGAAGCATCCAGCTTCCTCTGCAGAATATAAACTAGTGTTTGATAGCTGTAAATGTTGAGAGAAAAGGATGTTTTTTCTATATCCCAGGGTTTCCTAGCAGGGTGCAATCTGGGAGATGAATACAGGCTGGCTAGGTGGGGGAGCGGTGCTAAGGGGATGCTGGGCCTGACACTCCAGTTAGCGCTGCTCAATATGAGACCCACACAAGGGGTCATCTGCTGAGATGGGTCACTGCCCCCAGTACCAACGCTGTATCCAACACCAAGTACATTCACCACATTGCATTAAACAGAGCAAGGAGCGGCTTCCCAGAGCATCATCAAATCTAACAGGCCTGTTGTCACTTTGGCTTCCATGAATAAGGTGAATCATAGAATCATGAAATAGTTTGGGTTAGAAGGGACCTTTAAACATCATCTAGTCCAACTACCCTGCAATGAGCAGGGACATCTTCAACTAGATCATGTTTCTCAAAGCCCCATCCAACCTGACAAAGCTAAGGTAGGCAGAGAGTGTGCTGGCTCTGTCTGGATGTATGTTTGCTGGATTACCCTTTCCAAAATAATAGTAGTGACGTATCTTTTCTTAGACCAGCTGGTACGTCTGGAAGAACTAGCAAGCTTGCTGAACAGCTGAGTAATACCCGTTGACGTGGGCTGAGAGAAGGGCTGAAGGCTGTCATGTGCATCTCTGAATTTTAAGCAGTGCATGTCTTCAGCAATGCATTAGAAAAGTAGGTGTTCGGGCTATCAGGCTGCATGTCCCACTGTGTTTGGTAGGATGCCATGGATTTTCATCATGGTATTTCTTTATTTTTTAATACAAACACGTTGATTTGCTTTGCATGTTTTTTTCTGTATTGGTGATTTTTCAGTAGTGTACCTTTACCTTTGGCATTGCACTTGGCTGGTTCTTTGTCTGTGGGAGGCGTCTGTTGGGACTTCTACAGATAGTAGCTGTTTGGATGAAAGGATGAACTAAAACATCCTTTTGAACAAATAAAACCAGGCTGTCTGTGTTTAAAGAGGCAAATAAACAAAGGCAAACTCACAGAAATGAATGGAGAGTGCAAATGGGGTGGAAGTTCAATCAAGAGGTGAATTCAGCACAGCACAGTTTGGAGGTCTGTGAAAGAGAGATGCCCCCGGCTTTGAGAGCTGTCTTGTCTCCGTGTGTCTCAGCAGTGGGTTGAAGCGTTGGTGATGGGAATCGGAGAAGCCAGGTTTCCTCGGTTTGTCCAGGTAGCAGCCTTGGCTACGGGCCTAACTGGCAACCATTAGCATTATCCAGCAGTTGGACACTTGTGGTTGGCAGATCTGCCTGCTACGTATATATGGTAGCTGAAAGAAGTGGATGTGGAAGATAAGGAGTTATTGGGGAATATAGCTTCCAGATGAGAACATGCTGTCAAAGCTGCCTGCCCATTCATTATGCCCATTAGCAACCACGGCATTTACATTTCCCTACTACTTGTCATAGCCAGGTTTCAGACATCAAAATCCGCCTGCTTGTGCGTTAAGTTAAATCTCTCTTCCAGTATCATTTTAGTGATTTACGCTTTCATTTCCATTTCATTAAAGAAATTGCTCAGGTCCTCTGCAGCTGTCGTGCGCTTTGCCAACACTTCCACATACGCATCCTTTCTCATGTTTTTTTTTGGCCTCTGATGGTCTGGCAGCCAGTGCTGTGATTATCAGTATTGATTTCCCAGCAGATGTTAGCTCTAAGTAGTAAAAAAGAGTAGTGAGTGCTTAGAGTTACCTGTTGGCTTTCTACTTTTCCTAAGAGGAAGGTGTGGTAGCCCCTGGTTTTGAGAGCCTCTCTCTAGAACCTCCTCCCAGTCTGGGAAGACTTTGGAGATCTTAAGTGCTTTCAAAGCCCCTCTCCCATGGGCAGAAACATGTATCTGCTGACCTAGTTTCTAGGGTTCTGCACTGCTGGTTACAGCATGTTTTGAACTCTTCTGTTCTGCTTATTTAAGCATGGAGGAGTTCCTTCGCTTTAAAATAATATGAGGGCAACATTGAAGGTATTTTGCAGGCCACTACAGGTTTTGTAGTGGATAATGTTGTATTTGTAGGTTGTAATTCAGAATTTGCTGCTTGTTTGGTCTGTTTTGCCTTGAGCTTGAGTACAGCTGGTGTGGGCTTCTTAATAAAAATACAGGGATAACCTTTTGTAATGAAGCAAATAATACATGACTGTCACGCAGTGCCAAGGTCTTTGAATGTGCTGATGGTTTGCAGCTCAAATATGTATATTACTAAAGTAAATTATTTGCCAAACTGGCAAAAAAAAGGAATGGTACTCAAAATAAGAAAACAGAGGCAGAAACTTTGCTCTATGGTTTGCACATGCCAAGTTTATGTACACTTAGGATATTACATAGACTAGTAGCAATATTAAAATAGCTGATAACACACATGGTTTCCGAGAGTGGTGTAATGAATTAGGTCTGGTTTTGGCGTATGGGGATTCTGTGATAGCTAATAGCAGCTGACTTGAAGCACTAATAACATGTCACTCTACCCATCTGTACCCATGCCTCATGTACCTGAATGTCAGTGTATTTGGAATTATCCAGGGGGTTCAGGAACAGGTAGATGGGGCTGACGAGACAGGCAGGTGCATACACACACAGATACACACATCACAATCACATATATCTTGCTTGTTTAAGAAACGAGGCTAACAGTACCCTTGAACATGAATTCAGGTCAAATGTGGTGACTGTAAAGTCTAGCATGATTTTACTGACCTAACATAGATTTTTCTTTTTGAGAACAACCCAGGAGACACACTGAAGGCAGAACTTTCTTACAAGGATGTTACTGCCTTGAACTGTTTTCAAAATCAGTTTTTGAAAGGACTTAAGACACACAGTTGGGTCAATGAATGCTCAAATGCATAATGGAGGATGAATTTGCCTTGAAGCTCAAGGATGTCATTTTAAGGCTCTTGAAGAAACAAATCTTGTCCACATGGATTGTTTTTCAGCTTTTTACTTGAGACAGTTTTAGGAAACAATCTTTCCTGAAACAGACATTTTCATAGAGTTGAAGGGATCTAAAATAAATGCAAATAACATGATTTGTGGCTACCACACTTATCTGGGAAACTATGCTACCAACAACTGGGTTAGATTAGGTGGTGGCTGTGAACATTTTGGCACTGTAACACTTTCAGAACCTGATTTTAGGATTCCAAAATGATCACGTGCGTGTAAAGCTTTATTCAGCCCTTGGGAGTCTGATTTATCCTTATTTCACTAGTGTCTTTAACATGTCTTTTTGTTAAGTTAAGCCTTATTTGCACAAGTAATTTTAAGCACAGTAGCATTTTTGCTTCAGTGCCTGATGTAGTCATGGGGCATCTGAATAAGCTGTAACTTGTGGTTGTGCAGTTCTCCATGGATTTTGTATCTGGTACATTTTCTCTGCACTAAAGAACACAAAGTAGGGCTTCTTAAAAGTTGCTCACAACCACCCCACCCTCTAAAAGATGAGATACTGAAGAAGAATACACTGGCTGTTTTCAGTGTTGTTTTGCTGCTCCTCACCCACAGTTTGTTTTTAATCATTCTTATGAATGATTTACTGTTCCCTTTCTATCATGTTACTTTTTCATTGTTATCTCCAGCAGGAAAAAAGCTTTCAAAGGGTTACTTAGGGTTTAAGGTGTTGTTTGTCCTAGATATTGGACATGACTTATTCAGAAATGTGTAATAAATACACAGCTCCTCTCGTTTCTGATTGTTTGTACAGTCGACAGATTAATGGATGCCTAGGTGATGGATGAAATCTCCGTTGTAGATGAAGTTAGAGAGGGGGTGTGGGTGCAGGTGGGATCTCGAAGGTCATATGTAAATGCCTGTGAGCTCATTCAAGTCCGTGGAGATGCACCATTTCATACAAGTGGATAATGCGCTGGTTTAACTCAGAGACTTTACTTCTGGGACGCCTTTCCTGGTAGTGGCTTTGTGCACTTATCCCCTATTATTATTTTCCCTATTTGCTTTTTTCCCTGGTGCACTGAGACAAGGAGTGCCGCGACAAGAGGTTTTGATAGTTTAGTCTACCTGCTGCAAGGGTAAGTCTCTGTGTGAGCCTGTGTACTCTGGAAGAGGTTTACTAGTACCCGTTTGATAAAACTTCTTTTTGTTTTATAGATCACGAATTACGAGTCTCAGTGCCACTGCCGCTCCCACAGAGACCTGCAATGAACAGCTGAGTCACACAGATGAAGCTTGAAATGTCTCCCCTTGCAGACGTGAGGGAGCCCCATGGCTTCCTCTGCAGAGAGTCCTGAGCTACTGCATTCTGCACCCTGCAAAATGTTCGGGTGGGCAGGAGGGTGAATGAGTTGGCCCTGGCACCTCGTCCGGCAGCATGCTAATTCTGGTGCACGGGGAGGCATATGCTGTGACCTGTGCAGGCAGATTGCTCACAGCTTACTCAATTCCTGGAGCAGCAGGGAAGCGGGCAAAGTATGGTGGGCTGCCAAGTCACAGTCTGCTCCCTAGGCTGCTTGAGAGTCAGCACAAACCTTATCCCCTGCTATGGAGTAAACTGCTCAGTAGTGGCTTCTCTTACCCTAACAAAGGTCTTAAAGAGGCAGTTCTGTAGCTTACTTCAAGTTGTGGCAGATTTGCCTGATTTTTATCTGTTTACTTATTGTGCTCCAGATCTGCAAACAGTGTTGTGTTTGCTGTAGTGATTCCGATCTATGTATTTCTGCTGAGAGATCTCTGGTAGACATGATCAGTGTTGGGGAGGTCCGTTCCCCTACATCCATGGACTCTGCACAGGGCAAGAGGCTGTGCAATATATTCTTTCAAAAAATCTGCTAATGAGAACAAATGGATCGAAGGAGAGTTATTAGTCATGGGTTTTCCATAGCAGTCTCTCTCATGGAGTGCTGACTAATGGCTGCTTCTCAACAAAAAAATAAAAATATCAGATAAAATGAAGTCAAATTCTTAAACCTTTACTCAGGACCAGCTAGGCTTCAGCCATTCGCTCTGACCGCTTTTGAAAGCTTGACATGCATCACTTGCATGGGAGAGCTGTGCCAGAGCTCTGAAAAGCCTTATATGACTTAACACTTGTCCTATGACTTATATCTTCCCCATTTCCCGCTTACACCGTGTTTAAAGCTTTTGGGAGCCTCTGTTGTGCACAGGCCATGCTAAGGCATTAAGGACAGACAGGATTCTGTTTTTAAATCCTGCTTTGAAAATCGCTTCATAATATATCCCTGGAAGAAACTCCTGATTTGTTTATTTTGATTTGTCCTTTGGCTGTGGCCAGACACCCAGTCATGGGCCAGAATCTCACTGGCCGAGTGCCAACGCAGAGCAATTTGCAGCTCCGTGCAATAGACTTCAGTTCATTTTGGCCACATCTCCGCAGCGTTTCCCAGAGCCAGTCATCTGTGCTTCAGCTGATCGGGGTGCAGACTGAACTCTGGCTTGCCTGGCTGAGCCTGCCAAGAAAAGCATTAGCTAAGCAGAAACAGCTTGTAGCTGAGGGCAAAGGTGAGCATGCATTAAGTGTCCACATCTTGACACAGAAAGGATGCAGCTACAATCAAAACAGGGGAAAGGGGACTGGGCAGACAGGCAGCCGCCTGAGGTGACCCAGCAGTGCATGCCACACTGCCTGCTGAGAAAGGCCTCTTTGTCTCCCTGCATTATGTCTGCCTGTTTTGACTGAGATGCAGAACAAGTTCAAGAAACCCACCTATATGGCCTCGATGACATTTTTCTGTTTCTTGGCATTGCCTTGTTGTGCTCAGAAAGACCTTGAATGTGTTGGACCATTGTGTATATCTCAGCCCCAGCCAACGAGAGATATTTGTACAGCTGGCTTTGCAGTTCCACTCTCCCTAATGTGCAACCTAGGATAGAGAGGGTGTCTGAATGCTGGGGCACCTTTCTAACAAGAGAATTCACTCCTGAATCACAGTAGTGGTGGAAGACAGGAGACCTGCATTGCCACACCTTATTTTCAACTCTGACAGAAGCTCTGCTGTGTCCATGAGTATCCCTCAAAGAGACAGGACAGGTTTTACAAAGAATGGTCTTATCAGAGTTCTTGGACTTCACCTGGCTACACACAGTTCTTTTATGTTCTGACAAGGCTTTACTACTTTGATAAGTTCTGTCTATAACATCCCCCTGCCCATGGACTATAGATGACATGATAAAATTGACTTGACTTCCAGTTACGAATGGTTTTCTTTTCAGACTGTCTTTCATATATATTTTGCACTGGCAAAATGGTCAGACTGTGGGCCTTGAAGCTCTAAGACTGAACATTAGAGATACCCGTTCTGTGTTTCCCTCAACTTTGGCAGCATTCAGAAGACTGGATTTATCGCTTGACCTCTGTATCTAACAGATGCTTGTTTGGCAAAATAGTTCTTGAGTGGCATGCCCTGATTCTGGATTCAGCTCGGCACCATTTGGTGGGACTGTTTTGTGGGAGGAGGTAGCTTTCTCCTCCTGCAGTGGCTTTAGGTCCAGCCAGGAGACACCTCGGGTGTTGACATGAGGTAGTACAGTCCTTCAGCAGTCCTGGATGCTGTTAGCAAATGGCAATTCTAGCAACAGGGAATGCCCGGAGTGTAACACTTACTTCTTTTAGTTGCCCCTTACTTTGGTGTCCAGCAGGGACAACCTCTGAGCCTGTTGGCATGATGGTAGCTTTGGTCTCTTGGAAATTTGGGACTATGTGGACTCAAAACCTCTCCCTTTGCATGGCAGGGCTGAGATAAGACCCACGTCTAAGCTCCAGTCCTGCATCTTCATTGAGTCTTTCCCATTTCCCATTAACTGTGGAACTTTAAAAGTTAAACAGCAAGCCTCTTCTCTTCAGACTTTCTTCTTTCTTTGTTGCTCTCATGTGCGTTCTCATTCCAGCTCCCTAAGGGGAAAACCAAATGTCATTTGCAGTTCACTGCTGTGTGTTACATTTATTTCCTCGGTCTTGCTTTCTCTCAGAGCATGAACCCAGCCAACCAACTTCTTATCAGTTTGACAGGCTGTGACTGTTGTCCTGGTGACCAGCGTAGTTGCACTATCATCACGTACAGAAGGCAGCGAAAGAGATGCCTTGACCTAGGGTGTAGCTGTGCGTGTGCATGATATGCCAGTAAGTCACCGGGACACCTGAAGATAAGATCCAAGTCTTGGTCTATGTATGTGAAAGATGAAGCAAACACAAAATGGAGAAGCATGCAAAGTTAATAACTATAAAAGAAGAAATGAGAATGCGTGTAGGAGTTGCAAATGCTTAGCTCTCCTCAGCATCTGATCTGTGTACCAGTGCACTTGTATTTGAGACATGCTTGCCCGCCAGCCTGCTGTCTCTTTGCCTTTCTGTCTTTTTCTACCCACTCCATTTCTTCCATTTCTTACTTAGGTTTATGGACCTGAGAAAGAATAATGTTAGTTACACTTCTGAGTCACCTTTTCCATCCAGACACACCATGCTTAGCCAGTTCATATACACATTCCCGTACAATGTCAACTCCAATTCACTAATTACTCACCTGAGTTGATCAGACTGATTTTGTGGTGCCCTGTCACAGATTATGGCCTAGGTGCTAGCAGAAAGCCCTGCTTCAAACAGTGTACAATCCAAGCGGATGACAAGGAACAACAGATGGAAAGAGAGGGGTAAGGGAGCACAAAGAAACACTGAGTAACAGTGTGTTACTCAGCACATCGGCAACGGTGGCAGCACACCAGCTGCCTAATGCTTCGGACAGCTTTTGCAGGCTACGCAGTATGTTCTTGTTTTCATGTTGGCTGGTTCACTTAGATATTGTCAGCTTTCAGCCATCGCAGACAATGTGGGATGGGGTAACCTAGATAGAAGCAGATCCCGGCTAGTACAGGCGATCTGTTAGGTGATAAGAAGGTATTCAGGTCTTTTACCTGTGAAAGGCTTCTGACAAGCCTGCCGGTTTCTGTGCTGGGCGGGGGCAGCTTTAACCCGCTGGGGTCCAAGTGGGGCACGGCCTAGAGGCTCGTGTGCCCTGTGTTACGTGTGCGGTGGCATGGTGGCGAAGCCATGGTTGCTGTGGGGAGGAAGTGTCCGGTTAATCCCCAACGCAGCTAACCTTCCGTGGCGAATTGAAAGTTGAATATGCTTGGTTTTCGGTGAAAGTTGGCCTTTCTGAACACTTATTACCAGGCGTAGCTCCACAGATATCAACAGAGTCCTATACTAGACCGAAAATTGTGGGAAGGTACGTCTGATCCGCTGCCTGTCTTGTTTTGCTTATACATCTATGACCTTAGCCTTGCCCTTGCCTGTGTTTGCTTATCCGCGACCTCCAGAGGCCCTGCAGCAGATAGGATGCTCCGCTAGACCTGCCCACGCTCTGCTCACATCTGCGTGTCTCCCAACAGCCTGCGCGCCTGTGGGGGTCTGTGGGAGGCGTTGGGACGGGGAGCTGGTGCAGCGGATCAGGTCTGTCTCCCAGATCAGGTCTGTCTCCTCAGGGCAGGCTGCTTCAGTGGTGGTCGGCAGGGGAGGGGGTGTGCTTGTGAGCAGCAGGAGTTGGCCCCCATGCCAGGGCTCCTGGCGGGAGGTGCCACATCTCCTGGCTGCAGGATCAGAGCCCTGCTGACTCACTGGGAGAGGCTTAAGGACGTGGGATGGAGCTTCTGTCATGTAAAATTCATGGTGTTAGCAGGCCATCTTAAATAAAACATTGCCCTTCCTGAAAAAGACTCAAAGTCTTCATTTCATGCTTGTAAAAAAAAAAAAAAAAACCCACAAAGAAAGGATGTTGAAAGAATGAGGGAACTCAGGACTGTCTTATGTGTGCCAGTCTGATGTGACCCTGAATCTGCTCTCATAGCAGCTTTGCACTGGAATGACACATGCATGTTGCCCGTGAGGAAATGTAGTATTGAGGGGAACATCACTTTGGTTAGAGGAGGGGAAGACTTGTGCTTTCTGATAGCAGAAACAGAGGACTTGCGTTACCCCTGCAACAGCTTCAGCTTCTGAGGTGGCTCCAGGAACGTCAGTGACACAATGCATGGTGCTGGCGGGTGATGGACCAGCTCACTTGTAACGGGACAGCTGATAACCTGGCTCCCATTACGCTTCTGCTTTTTGTTTGCTTGCCCACCTGTGCCTTTTGTCCTGCACTCATTAGTACTGCTTCTGTTACCGAGATCAGACTGTTTTCCTTGTGCCACCCATAACTCTCCTAGATGTTGTGTGTACCGAAATTTCTGAGGGACTTGTGAAAGTCCCGTGTACGTTGAGATAGTAAGGCATGATTATGTGGCACTTCCTTTGCAACATGAGTTCTTCCTCTTACGGGAAACCTGAAGAAGAAGCTATTGTTTATTGTCATTACAAAAGGCTCTTGAGATAAATGGGAATCTGGCACCAACAACTAATTGTGTAATTTCAGTAGGGTAACCGAAATGGCTGGAAAGCAGTTTTTGCTAGTAATGAGTGCTGTGAATAATTGCTGCCTTTGGTTCTTTTTCAAGGCAGTATTAGTTTTCTGGTTTTAACAATAAGATAGAGAATGCGTATGTCAGTGACTGATAAAGTACATTTTATTTTTTTATGAATTGATCCCCAAAAAGTAGAGTTACAGAAAATTCAGTGCAACATCACATGCAATGCGGTGCAGGTGATACATAGCAGAAGTGACCCATGTGTGAGTCTTACGTGAGGGATGGAACAAAAAGGAAAGTTTGGGGTATAAGAAGCCGTCTTCGTGATGTTTATCCCAAGCCACTGTTTTTTCTGGGAGCAATGTTAGAGTCATGTGGCATAGCAGTGTTAGATGATGACACAGTGATGCATGGCTGACCCTACGGGCATCTGTATTACCCAGGCCATCACAGCAAGTTTGCAGAGTATGTCCCAGGTTCTTAAAACACCCCTGAGCATCCCTGCATATGATTCTCAGTCACTGCCCCTGAAACACAGCGCTGAGTTCCCACACTGTGCTGCGTGTAAGAGAGCCTAGCCTTTCCCCATCTATTTGTGCTCTTCCTCTTTGCAGGAAAATCTACAGTTGCCTGCCCTGCGTGGAGGATGTAGCTTGTGTAGCTTTACCTACATTGCATACCTAATGCTCTGTGACAGCATGGTCTTTGCTGGAGAAAGCAATGTTATTTATAGTTGGAAGTGGAGTTGGATCTGGTTCAGTCGTCTTTGTCTCTGCCTATGTAGTTTCTTTTGAGATTCTTGCTTCTTTTTGCAGGGAGTCACCTAGACAGTACTAGCAGTTAGCTCAGGGAGGTAGGCTGCCTGTGGTGGGAGCTTCAGGGCTTGAGATCAGTTAGAAAGGACAGAGAGGTAAACAGCTTTTCTGAATTGGAGTGTACGCAGTGTGTTGGTGGATTGCCGAAGAGGCAATCAGGACCCCGAAAGGGCTCTGGTTCCTGGGGCAGCAGTTCCTGGCCAGGGGCAGAAATGGTGTCAGCAAGCACCAGGACCTTCCAGCCAGCTCAACCCCATCCATTTCCCCTGTGGCAGGAGCAGACTGTCCCCATGCTTTCATCCTTTCAGCACCAAAATCCAATGTTGCTTGCACGGTTTAGACGGCAAGAGCCAGCAGTGCCTCCCAGCCGTGCAGAAGCCCTGGCGTGGTGGTGTCCTGGCGAGCTGGGCAAGCAGGATTCCCCTGTGGGGCTCCCTTCTGGTTAAGATGAGGCGGGTGCAGCAAGCAACTTTTGCGGGGGCCGTTGCCAGATATGCAACCCAAAAAGGCATGGGACTCATCAGCTGTCCCACTGACCCTGTGCCCTCACAGACCGTATGCATCTGAGTTTTTTCATGTGAGTGGGAAGTCAGAAGACCTTCGGGCCTGCGGACTAGTTTCTGACGCTTTTTTTGGTGGTTAATTTCTGGAAATTCAGGCTATGGTTCATCTGCTCTGAAATACATACATTGACATCTGAGCTACTCATTCTGAATTCCTTCTGTTGTTGATGGAGAGAATTAGGCAATGTTGGTATGCTGCTTGACTGGCCTGTTTTAACTGTCTACATTTGCTTGAGAGGAAGGGCACTGCCTATGCCTGTGCCTTCTTTCTGGTTATAAAAGCAGTCTGGATTATCAGCAGAAATGTAGGCTTCTTCACAGCATCCACACAAGGTTAGCGAAAGGATTCACATCCCCAGAACTTCAGTCGCCTGTTAACTCATGCACTGGACAAATGCTCTGGATTCCCCAGACAGGCCAGATGAAAACCAGGCAGGTAGAGATCTGAACATAGAGGGTCCCTGTTAGGTCCCAGCCATAAAAGCCATCTCCCCCTCGAGGGCATCCACCCTGGCTTGATTGTCCAATGGATATCAGTCAGAGTTGTGACCATTAACCTGCTGAATGAAAAGCTGGTACAGGATTTTGTTGCCTTAAGTTGTTTTGTTTGTGCCAAGGAGGTAAGAAGACGACTCAGAAAATAAACTGGAATCTCTGGACAAGTTTTCTGTTGGTGAATGTGGCTCTCCTGATGACTTTTGTCTAGCTGCTGAGATCTTGGGTTTACCCTTTCAAGAGTTGTGAAGATCTAAGTAAGTGCCGTGTTTTCTATCATCCTTCAAACTCTGCCTAATTCCCCACCCCCTGGCACCTCTTCTGCTCCATATGGTTGTCCCTTGTTACCTGCTTCACTGTCGTGCCATTTCATAGCTTCTCTGTGCCCTTGTCTGGTTTGGTTTGCTCACTGCTCCATGTGCTTTTTTTGTTGACCACCAAGGCGTGCAACCTGCAGCGTCTCTTGATTTAGTCTGACTTTGCTTTTTAAAAAGAGGCCTGAGATCTCAGTAACGCACCCAAAGAACTAAAAAAACAAACCACCCCAAACAAGACAGACAGGAAAATATACAGTGGATCTTTCTGTGCTCTCATAAATAAAAGTCAGACAATCACATGGTTTTCTAAAAATAACACCCATAGCGAGTGTTTCGGTAGGAATAATACTGACCTAGTTTGCATGTTGCCCACATGAAAAAATCAGCTGGTGAGGAAAACCCAATTGCCTGATGCGGTATTTGCATGTGCTGAACCAGATCTGAATTGAGAAGTGGTTAATTAGATCTTATATGCTGCTCTCGGCGGCCCCTCTGGAGGTTGTGGGGAAGAGGGAAGGGGAAATGCTCGCTGGCAGCATGGCCCGCAGCAGTCGCTTGCCTTCTGCGTGGGCTGGATGTGTGGGTTGTGCCTGTGTGCTGCAGTCAGTGAGGGTCCGCATGAGCAGAAGTCCTCTTCTGTGGAGTCAGTCAGGGATGTTTGTGTCTGGAGAAAGGGTAGAATATCTCTGTGATCAGAGGACATGACTTTATGTATGTGAATTTAGCTTTCTGTCTCCATCTGTGAGGCAGATGAAAACATTTTGGTATCAAGGGAGATCTCCCTTGGCTTCCCAGCTCCTGCCCTGGTGACTCGGTCTGTGCTGCCGTCCTTGCCGCTGCGGCCAGCACTGCAGCACAGCCCTGGGGTGGGAGCTGTACCCTGGGGGGCCTGAGAGTGTCTTGCACTAGTCCCTGCCTGCCCGCTCCTTCTGCTCCATGTTGCTCAGGTGCTGGCCTGGACCTGGAGCCGCTCCCTGCGGACAGCTCAGCAGCAGTGACAGCAGTGACAGCAGTCATCAAGGGATGGCATCAAGCTGGCATCCGTCACAGCGATGGGCATCTTCAGGGTCCCCTGAACACTGGTTAATATGAAAGGTTACTGGGCCTGGCTTATGGAGGAGTCAGCTAGGATCTCAGGGAGATGAGGAATGTGACTGTAGACAAAATGGGTCAGTAGCAGAGGTAGGAAGAAAAGGTCTTGGAGATCCTTATTCCAGGGCTGGCCAGTCTTTCTGTCCCTCTGAGCCACATACCAACTCATTACGTTATTGAATGTCATCTCTTGAAGAACTGGCAGATGGAGAAGCGTCCTGCATGGTTCACTGGTAGGACATGGCGTTGCCTTGTCATGGCCTCCCTAGCTTCCCTGGGGTGATGGATGTGTGCTGTGCCTGCAGCTGGATCCCATCGCGGCCTGGCAGCGTGGGGCTCAGCAGACCTCGCTGGCTTATTTCCTCGTGGCGTGACGTGACCCAGCAGTCCGTGACCCAGCACAGCCTCGCTGCCGGCAGCCCCGGGGCAGGAGGGGCCCCCCAGCTGCCGGAAAGCCGCGGGTGGCTCAAGACCGGCACGCTGGCCACCCCGCTGCGCGGTCGTGTCCTCCGCAGCTTTGGCACATCTCTGCCTCTCCATGGAGCCGTGGCGTATGCCTGCCGCGTACGCTGAGATGAGGGCTGCGGTCCTTTCCAGACTCTGAAATGAGAGCAGAAGCGTGTTGGGGAGTGCTTTGTGCAGATATGGATAAAGCTCTTTTATGACTAACAGATGCCATCGCTTTCCCTTGAGATTATATCCTCTTCCTTTTTTCCCCCCTCTCCCTCATGATAAGCGATACATGAATTTCTGACTCTCTGAACAGCCTCAGCACAGGGGAACGCTCTCATCCAGGCAGGGAATCTATGGCAGCCATTTGTAAGCACACATCCAGCCTTCCCTGAACGCAGTGGACGGGCCTGCAGCAGGACGGGGTTTTTCCTGGCTTCTTTTGTTCATAATGAGCTCCGAATGTTGACGGGCATTTTGTGGATGGCAGCTATAGTTTCCTGCCAGCAGGCTAGGTGCAGGCATTACTGATTCAGTGTGTCGCAGGGGAAAATCAATAATATGAAATATTAATTGGGGATTTTAAATTTTTTTTAAACCTAAAATGGGGCATTCAGAATTGGAGATCTGTACCTACGTTCAAGAGGATCTGACTCGTGAAGTGATATGTTATGAAGATGGGGCTTAAATTTTTACTTTTATTCCACACCTATAAATAACCTCTCTTACATATGGCATCTAATTATTTAATCATATATGCAGATTAGATAGTAATTTACATACTGTCATCAATGACAGCAACTAATAGCATTGGCAGTTATTTCCAGGCGCATATGGTAATGCCAAAGGTTTTAAATATCAGTCAGTACCTGCCATACATATCAATATCTCTCCCCATCTCTTCCCTTCAAAAAAATGTTAGAATAAATTAATATCACAAGGTACATCTGCTGCTTCTTGGAACTAGCTGTACCACGGCAGATCTGTTGTGTTATATATTTTATGTAAGACTACAGTCCAGCTTGGAGTTCCTGATTTATCTGTGTGTGATGACCTCCTGAGACTGGGAAGCAAGAGGAAAGAAAATGTTAATATGCTTTTTCTTAGTTGTATTCACACATGCAAAGGGTGGGGGAGAGCAATTGCAGACATGAAGGACGCAGGTCCCACTTGTACAAGGTGGGATCCGTAGCCATTTTGATCCAGGAGATATTTTACAGCTCTTTGGCTTTCCCTTTGCGTAGGGAAACCTAAATGGTTACCCAGGGTAAGGTTAGTAGGAATCAGGGCTAGGGAGTACCCAGTTCATCTTTTTATGCTCATCAACAAAATCAGTGCAGTCTTCTTTTTCCTGACGTAAAACAGGTTTTGAGCATGAAAGCTTATATTTTGCTGCTGTTTTACCAATTTCGCCCACCTAAGGTATATTTAACTGTTGAAGAGTGTGGTAACAGCCAAGGAGACCTCAGTGAACGTGTAACCATTATTGATCTTGGAAGCTCCCCATAAAAACCGTGTGCAGAAAATACCATTAAAAACCCATTCATTCAAAAAAAAAGAGCTCCAAGGCAGCTGCCTTAAAATCCAACAATTCTGTGCTGTGTCAAGATCAGCTATATTAAACTGGTTTGCCATTTGTGTGATTTTCAGACGTTATTGACTCCAAGACATTTGTTGTCATGTAGCCATGGAGCATACAAACACCACCCCACACCACTATTTACTGCTCACTAAACAGATGTGTACAGCTAAGAGGCTCAATATTCTCTTTGAAAATAAAGGAAATAGTCCCTCACTTAAATCCTTGTTGGAATGTGGCCTTAATGCTCTTCTATTAACTGAGTTTCAAGAGTCTCGGCTCTTGACAGCCAGTAAATAACATGTGCTGGAGATCTAAGATCATAACAGTACGGATAACAGGGTTGTTCAGGATGGGAAAAGATAGTCGTTCCTTTTTTAATTTCCTTGATAATTTAGAAACATCCTTACAAATGACCTAATTTTGCTTCCTCAAGGACCACATCTTTCTCCTTTGCAGGGAAAAACCGGCTGTGCGTGGTGAAGGCAGGCGGAGTGGTTGCGATGAAGGCGGCAGAGGAACACTGCCGATGTGCTGGCAGTCGGTGCTGTGCTGCTCTCGGGAGCTGGGCTGGTGTCTCTGAATCTTTATATAGTGCTCCCTCCACTTTGCTGAGAAGCGGGAAGCAACAGATAGATGAGATACATCCTGATACTGGCAGCAGATGAATGCATTACAAATACGCTTCCCTTTCCTTTACCTTGCCCATATCTGACATCCTCCCACCGCCAAGTTTTGGCTACTCTTGCTTTGTTGGTATTTCTTTCATTCCTGAAAGAGAAGAAGGGGTCAGAAAATGCTGAAGACTCTCAGGGAGCTTCCACATCATGTAGCAGTGCTGAATTTTCTAGTGTCACATCTCCTCTAAATGCTTCCCTGGTTTTGGAAGAAAACACAGTGATGCAGTGTAAATGTGTTATCATCATGTATTTCGGAGACTTGCTTTATTCAGCCTGAACTCATGCTGATAAAAATTTAATGCTTTTTTTTGTGCTCATGCAGAGTTCATCCCCAGGGTATTTTTCTGAAACAGTTTCAGAGGATGATTAGCTCTCTCCTAGGACTCTTTTGGGTTCCTCTTGCTATAGCAAACCCCTCACTGTAACTAGCTCCAGTGTTTAGAGATTGCAAAAATCTTCTAAAACTGAGCATTTCACAGTGTGACGTGGCATCTTTTTGGATATCCTGAGCATCACCAGGGCTAGTGGCTAGGCCAGCTCCCCGCTTACTGTGGGGTGGGAATGGAGTTCTTACTTGGACTGCCCAGAAGTGACAACGGGAGATGCTAACTGCTGAACGTTTCTGAAAACGTGATTTATTTAGGTGCCTCTACAAAAGCTGATCTCTTTCCTCTTACCTCCTGTCCTAAATAACCCGTCTGCCACGTCAGAGTGTTCAGCAATGAGGATAAGGGCCCCGAGTTGTGTTGTAAACATATCCCATCCCATATAACAACTCCTTTGGCAGTGCAGGTGCGTGGGGCGTTCCTGCCTTAGTTTGTAGCCAGCGGTACCTGCTGTGACTGTTGAGGGGAGAAGTGGTTGAGTTTTGATCTTGCGTTAATATTTAAATGTGCCCAGCTCCTGTCTGAGAGGTCTCAGGACGTCCTGGAAGCCATTCTGTAGTTATGATTTTTAGCCTCCAGATGGTGTCTGGCAGATGTGCCTGTGGAGCCATGTCAGTGAAACAGCGGGGGTGAAACACGGGAGGCTAGAAATTACACAATCACTGGCCTCTTGTGGCAGCAGGAAAAACATACAAATGATGTAACGTGGATTTTCAGTCCCAAATCTCTGCATATGCTGCGCTGTATAGAGCTGTGGGTACAGATGTGTGTAGGAAGTTTCCTGCAAAGTTGAACCTAAAAAGAAAAACTGGAAAGAATCTATGTCAAAATGCACAGAGGAATCCTGTCAATCTATGCCAAATAAAAAATATAATTTTGAATAAAATAATTTTAGGCTTGTTTCTGTCCAAATGGAGGTGGAATATTCATAGTACAAGCTTTCAAAAATCCTCTCTCTGGATAAAATCATGGATCGTCTTGAAAAGAGGCATGGTGGTGGTTGAGGTAATGCATTCTTTACCGCACTAGCAAACAATATCCATAATTTATTTTTTACAAAAGCTCTTTCCATCCCAAGGATAGCAAGCAGCATTTAAGTTGCAGACCTGCCCCTGGAGCCTTCCTTGGATGAGGCTTCAGAGAGATAGCTTGTAGAGCTAGAAACCAAGGTTTTGTGTGGCCGCTCTTCTAGGGATGTGGTCAGACTGACAGCCCGTAGCACCGTAGGCTGAAGTAACGAGGGTGGACCCTGAATGATAGGAGATAAGACATGAAAAACTGCCTCTGGGATATTTTTCCGTCGTGTTTTCCTGATCCCTTCCGAGGCAGAGAGGCCAGGTCACTTGTCCTTCAAACCCCTCCTTGGCACAGTATACTCTACAGTTTGGCCTGGGGTATATATTGTCTATATTGTTTATATAGAGGTATATATGGTAGCAGAACACGGTCAGACAGTATCACTTCTTCACCTGCTGCCCGTGCAGGACTCTGGAGACCCTAAGCAAACACAGATTCGGTCAGCCTACCTCACTTTGTGTCCCTGATGTTTTCCATGCCGGCTGCTTTCCCTGATCACTTCTTGTCCATAGAGAAATCGGAAAATAGCTCTCAAACCTTTACAGAAACTTTACATTCTGCCCAGCCCACGCTGTAGCAAGCAGCGAGGGGCTTCTACCGAACTGGTGTGCATGGGGCAAGGGGATGAGCTGGTGGGCTCCATCCCCTCTCCGACCTGGGTCTGCGGGCACCCTCCTCTCCCCGTGTCCCCTGCATGTGCCAGTGCCACGCTGAGGGCTGCGGCCCCTGTCCCTCCACACCAGTAACACAAAACCAGCTGCTGGCCTCCCAACCGAGCTGGGGAACTGCCTCCCGCTCCTCCTGCTGCCAGCTATTTCTGCACCTCCCCACAGCTAAATGCAACCCAACGCTAAGGATGGCCTCAGGTCCATTATGTATGTGAAAATTAACAAGTTTGCTCTGAAATATTCTATTACCCCAGCATTTGATTGAACCTAACCGCCCATTTTTGTGGTCTGGAGAAATTCTTTTTCAACCAGTCTTTATTGTGTGCTATGTCTTGTGGATAAATTTTTCTCCCTCTTCCACTAATACTGAAGGAAAACAGAAGGAAGTTGCAAATTACTACAGTATCCTCAGTCCTTGCTGGAGGCCTGCGGGGCAAAATCAGAGAGTGGGAATTCCCACCTTGGTCCCAGTTTCTTTACTGAAGACTAAGCTGCTACTTCAGGAACTACTGCTTTATTCTTCTCTTGCTACGTGGATAGGATATTCTTAATGCTGGCATTTTTAGGGTCACTTCAAACATCACTATTGCTTGGCTTTCTAGTTCATCTTTAAAATTTTGTGGGTTGTGTGATTTATTTATTTATTACTGCTACTATTGTTGTTGTTGTCGTCAAAAGGGGAAACATCTTCCTTAAAAGCAATGCTTGTTTCATTCTGAAAAAACCCCACCCGGAATTAGGCAAAATCCCCAGGAATTATCTAAAAATGTTCCAAAGAAATGGCAAAGTAGGTTACTAATTAAGTGAAAATTGAGGTCAGTTTGGAATGGGATCCACACAATCAAGAGGAAAACAGAGGCAGCGCAAATTGTACATCGCGCCCAAATGTGTTTTGTTTCAGTATTCAGGGCAGGGGAAGGGAGAGCATTCAGTTCTTCGGGGTACGTATCTTGGGGACTTTAGTGTGGTTTCAGAAACTGCTGGGACCATGCAGCCTGTCTGTCTGTCAGTCCATCTGCCTGTCCTCTCCTCAGAAACCGAATCCCTCCAGTTTCAGACAAATCCAGAGCAGGACAGAAGTCCCAGATTAACTTCTGCAAAGCGGGATGGAAACCAGTGGCTGAGCGGAGAAGAGCTACTCAAGTAAGAGAAAGGAAGGAGCTTCCTTCTGTCCCCTGTGCTCTGACCCTGGCTGTCGGGCAGCAGCGGCAGCTCCAGATTAGCTCCAGGCTCGCAGCCCTTTGGCCTGTTTGGGGTAACAGAGATCTCGGGGAGGCGAGGGGGTGCAGCCTGGGGCGAGGAGGCACCGTAGGGAAGCAGCTTCGTTTCGGCTGTTGCTGTGGGTGAGGTTGCTTGTAGCAATTATTTGTGCTGCCTTATTTACTCTTGCACACACATGGGTTAGCTGGAGGGTAAACAGGGGATGTGGTGAGCAATGGAGGCAAGGAAGCCATGTCTGTGTACCTTCACATTGAGCTGCCAGGTGGAGTCTCTGATGTCTAATAAAGGCTGAGTTCCTGCTGTGTTGTGTTCCTCGGCAGGAGCAGTGCAGGTCTATCCTCTCTCCTCAGCCATGTATTTTCATGAAGTGTGTAAGGATGTTCTATTTTGTGCCAGCACCCTCTGTCAGTTTGGTTAAAACTAGCTTTAAAATGCATTAAAACTGACTTAAAACCCACTCAAGTGCATTAGGGCAGGGGATCAGATGAACAGAGATGCACTTAGGAAATGGGGTTATCCTTAGGAAATAAGAATAAATACATGCTTTCCTCAGAATGATAAACAGCTTTTATTTAATGTTTGCACAACTAACAAAGTCACCTCTTGCATATGACCATTATGGCAATGACGGCTGCAATGTCAAACTGGAGAGGAAGGTATTTTTGGTTTGTTTGTTTGTTTTCTCTCTCTCCAAAAAGCCTACCTTGCTTATAGTACAGACTGGCTGTTCTTTGATTGCTGATGAAATCAAAGATGCTGCCTGTGGGTGGAGGAACACATTGTCAGACTACAGCATAGCTTCACAAAGCGCTTTTGCATGGATTTATATCCTAGGGAACCACCATGTTTCTGTGCCGTCCTCTGCATGTTTTATCATCATAATTAATATTCCTTTCTGCCATCTTTCATGCCTTTGGTTCAAAGTGGTGGAGAGTGCCGGCATGTTCTGTAAACAAAGAAGGAGGTGAAAAAAACCCAGATCTCTCTCTCCAGATACTGCAGATCCAGCCTGCCTGTTAGGACTCAAGTGTATTTCATAGAACAGATGCTACTGAGCACAAAGTTTCCATTGTATATGCCTGACTGTGTTCATGTGCAGTCCCGTGCAAAGCAAGCAGGGACATTGCTGCATTGCTGGGATGGGAATATTAATGTAATTGGACTCTTGCAAAGTCATTTCATTTGAAGTGCCAATAGTCTGACTTCATCCCATTAGCATCCAGACCAAACAGCTATTGTTCAAGTCAGGCACACAATCCACTTACTATGAAGTTATTTTATCTATATAGGCAAAAGAAAAGGGAAGCAGCAAGATAAAGAGTTAAGTCAACAGAGAAACAATATAAAAATTTATCTGAGATGTTTGTTTGTTTAGTGAAAGATCCCAAAGTCAAAGGAGTTACAGTTTTTCTAAGATAGAAAGACAGGATCCCAGTGATGTGGGGAGGCTGTGGGCTTTTCCAGGAGCTCCAGGCAACGGGGGAAACTCCTGAATGCTGGGCATGTTCCCAGAAACAAAATGCTTCTCTTTCTCGGTGAGCATAGCAAGGGTCAGGGCAGGAAGGAGAATGAACCTCTAGAGAATGTCATGCTGTGGATAAATGGAGGCATTGAAACACCAGGAAGAAGGAGGGGGTGGGCTTCCAAGAAGTGGCTTTTGAGGAAGAAGAAGGTCATTTGGTGCACCTGACAAGGAGAGTGTTCAGAAGCAGAACTGTGCCTCTTACGGTGCTGTGTCCTTGTGGTTTCCTACTGCCCTTCTTTCTGTGTGGAAGGACTCCCCTTGGGTGGCAGCTCAGGAGCCCATGGAAGGGGCAGGTGAAATGTAGCACTACCCCGATTCCCCTGCCCGATGGTTTTGGACAGCAAACTGTCCCTTTGAGTTATGTTAACAGCTGGTGAAAGACCTTTGTTCTAGTTTGATCTTGACACTGTTCAGCTCCTCTGCTGTGAAGGTATAGCTTCCCTGGGGACTTTGCTTGTCTAGGTATAAAACCATTCATGGAAGCACTGTGGTAGAAGTTGTTCCTAGAGATTCAAACCATCCCCATGTTTTAGCTGCAGAACTTTAGCCTGAGCAGTAAAATAGCATTACAGACAGAGAAGAGAGACTGGTGCACCCTGTATATGCTGTTAAGGAACGTAGACCCAGAAAAGCAGGCTGCCAGTGGCCTTAGGGCAGCTGCTTTGTGGCATGTCCTCTCCTGGTACCATGCACTCCCCCTCAGCGATGCCATTCTTCAACGCTTGCCTTTGGAAAGTAGTTGTGGGCAGAGGTATGCAGAGTTGGTGACGACGGATTGTTGCTCCCACTGCAGCAGGAGGGATGGGGCATCACCTCATGGGTGATGGGTGATGGGACATCAACCTGCCAATGGGCTCAGCGCCCACAGTCAGAAAGGCCATCCCCAACTTGCTGTAGGGTGCTCATAGCTGCGTGCTCCCCTAGGCAACTGCCTGCTTCGCCTGTATGCACACATTGCCCCTGGTTTGTGCACAAGGTGACGGTAGAACAGGCGAGCCATCTGGGTTGTTGCTGCAGCAGTGCTCCGAGGGGGTCTGCCTGAGGGCACTCTCATCTTGGGGAGTGTCTACCATGGCTTTGATTGAGTGGGCCACGGAGCAGGAGATGGTCCTAGCCTCAAAAAGGCTATCCATCTCTGCTCAGCCACTCCCCGCTTTCCAGAGGCTTATATTGTATTCCCTTGAAAGAAGCTTCTGGGAAAATACAGCAATTCCCATACATCATGTTGCCTCAGTTTAGGGAACGATCTGCAATTGTAGTGTGTTCAAAATCTGTATACTGCAGAGAATCTTGCCTGCAGGACTGGCGCTTTGACATCCAATTTCCTTCCACAGAGAAGTCTGGGGAAACCATTTTTTTAGAGCCAGTCTTGTTGTAAAAATGCCGATGAAGTGAAACATAAACACATTGTGCTGGAATTTTCATGGGAAAATATTGCTGAAGGGTTTCAGCACGCCTGGAATGCATCTTTTCAGTAGTAACCCTCTCACTCTGTCTTGTATTCATATATAGTGCAGCTATAATACTCCAAAAGAAACATTTTAACAACCAGCTAAAAATTAAAGTCAAAATGAAATGTGCATAAAGCCTTTCAATTTTCAACTTTTTGCACAACCAGGGAAAACACCGTGTTTTGCAACCTCAGTATTTCCTACTGGCAACAGCTCAAACTTATGACCACTGCTGTAATTTCTCTTTGTCCTTCCAAATGAAATGTATTTATTTCCTCCTCCCTATCGTTACTAATGAATCAAATGGTTCCATGATAACACGCTGGTGGAATTAAGCACTGAGTAAAAGAGCCACAACATAACATTTTCTTTGTTTCCAAGTAGGAAACTAGTGGAATTTTACTGTCACGAAAATGCAGAAAGTCTTGGAAGAAACTGCAGACATTAAACCCAGAGAGATGAATGCACATATTTGGAATAGTCTAGAAGCTGTGTGGAAAAATTTCCCCTTAAATTCATACCCCGCAAAATCACTCTTGAATAATGTATGATTTTGAATCAAGACAACCTGTAATGGCTAATACAAGGCTCTGTCCTCAGCTGATGAAAATCCTCAAGTTCTTCATTTCATTTTTATAATAATGGAATGGAGAAATAAAAACCAGTTTGTAACTACCTAGCAAAGAGAGCGTGGTAAGGACAGCATTTCAGCTTATCGCTAAGTGTAGTGCCTTTCTCACAGCAGTGCAGGGACTTTCCAAAAATTGATTTTAAATATGAGCTCCTGGAGTTAAATGGTGCTTTCTGTGTAGGAATTAGTTCTGAGGTTTATGGTCAGAACCTTTAGCAGCCCCGGACTCGCCAATGGAGTCCTTGCACTAAGCGGGCATACATCTCCTCTTCACTGCGGACATCGGCCGGTCAATAGACCTATATGTGTGCATACACGTATGGACGCACACGCACGCATTTATGGCAGATCGCTGCAATGTTATGCCGTTTATGTATATGTGTGTGTATATAAATATAAAATAATATATAATAGTGTGTATAGTTGCTGGAAAATTGCACAACCCAGAAGGCTGAGATCGCTCTTATCTCCTCTGAATGGTGCTGCTAAAACATGAAAACCAATGCCCGTTCTCCAGGGCTTTGCTTCCCTGTTGGCTAACACTAGGCTTGCTGGGAGGTGGGGAAAAATTTGGCTCTAAAGCTGGGTGTCATCTCCTTGCCAAAGAAGAACTCAGGTGCGGGCGGGGCGCATGGGGTGGGTGGAAAGTGATGCATGCTTCACAGAAACTATTAATAATCAACTCCCTTAAACTGATAGGATTGTCATCAAAATAACTGGCAGCGCGCGGGGATGTTTTAGTCATTTAGAAAATGCCGAAAATCCCGCTGGCTTTCCCCCAGTGCTTGTGGTTAGATTGTGTATGAGGTTTTTGACATTATTTTCCTAGAAGAGAGACAGATTACGTAAGAGGGCTGGCAGCCTATAAAAATGTCCTCACTCAGCACGGGCAGGAACCAGGTTAGACTTCTTAGAAGGCAGCTGAAGCTTGTAGCCGCAAGGGAAAAAACATAAATCTGGGGAGAAGTGCCTTCTCTGGGAGACAGCCGCTAAGATCGCCTTGCAGAGAAGTGTTTCTAATGTTTTTTTCTGCTAGTATTCCCAGTTGGACAGAAAGCATCTGAATCAGCTGGAATCATGAGGAAGATGAAGTATTCCTGGGGAGCCTTCGTGGGAGGAGGCGGCAAGTGGGAGAAGGTGGCCGGGGAAAACGCAAGGATGCTGCCCAAGGCCACACATGAGGAGAGAAAGAAGCAGGAAGCGAAGAGAAGAGGGAGACTGAAAACCATGGCAGGCAAACTGCTGAAGGCCATGGCTAGTGGGAAAGAGGCAGCAGAGGAAAAGGCTGGTGGTGAGGATGTGGCTGGGAATTTGCTGAAGATGGCAACCAGTAGGAAGGAAGCGGAGGGAGAGGTGCCTGCAGGTAACCTTGACATTATCTCTGGGTCCAGTCCTGGACCTTCTCTGCCTCTCCCAGCCCTGCAGGCTCTTGTTTTCGTTAGCTTCTGGAGTAGGTGCCCATCCTTCACCTGAGTTCTTATCCCTTCTCAGCTGTACACTTGCTCCTCTGGAAACGTCTGTATTTTGCTTTCCCTTTGCCTCACAAGCATTTCTCTTCGCTGCTCTTATTTTTGTCCCTGCAGAGACTCCTGATGTGTCTTGTGAGAAAGACGATGTACGTGTGACATCACACCCTGTCAGGTGTGACTGTGCTGTTCTTCCACAGGTGGGGAGGGGGAGGTAGGTTGTACAGGGGATAATTGTACCATTAAACATTTCCTGTGTGTTGCATGTGTTGAGGCAGGACGAGGGCAGCTTGCTAGACCTCTCCTCAGCAGCTTGCCCATTGCTTTGCTGAAGATCCTTGCATCAGCCCTTCTCCATTTTGTGTCACGTTCCTCCCTCCAGTCCTGTTTGATTTAATTCTTGTTACACAGACAAGGTGTTTTCATAGAGGAAAGTTAGGATACAGGTAAAATATAATGGAAGTTCATACTCTCTCATTTTTCACACTATACCCAAAGCTGTATCCTGACTTGATTTCAGAGTCCCACTGCTTCTGTCCTTGCTTAACTTTCGCTGGGTTCTCATCACATTTGATTTTTCCTCTGGGCTTTGCTCCAGATACCGTTGGGCAAATCTTGTTAACCCTTTGTTGCTCAATTTTGTAATCTGTAATATGCACAGGAAAAAACATGCAGCTGTGTGCAGCTGTTGTGAGATTATTTTTAACTCTTAGTGGTGGGCTAGGTGTGATGGGTAAGATACTTTGGAGAAAGCAAAGGTGAAAAACTTCTCCTTCCAACTTCTGAACTTTAAAGATATGGTAACTGCCTTGATGGGGTGTCTGGTGACCCGGGCAATGGCTCAGTCACCACAGCTTCTTGCAGACGTGGAAGTCATGGGGAGTTATGTGAATCCCCTTTGCCGAGACACTGCAGATAGGTAGCCCAACTTCTGATTTTCACCTTCAGGTGAAATCGCACGTGTAGTCGTTTGGCCTAGTTAAAAAGCCCTGGCAAAGAGAGGGCCCTGGCCTGCACTAGGCAGCCTCGGTCTACGATGAGAGCTCGCGGGCAGGAGTGAAACCCTCTGCACAGCCATGCCCGACTGTGAACAGGAGAGAGGGACCTTACAAGAGAGTTTGCAGGACTTTGGTGCTGCCAGGGCTTCTGTAGAAGAGACAGAGGATTCCTTCTAGGCTTGACTTTCAGCTGTTGGCTCTTTCAGAAGATGTCCTTTCTCTAATGCTTTTCTTATGGAAAAAAGATACTTTCTTTAAGGAAAGATTGTCACTAATGAACCTGCATTGCCCACAAGAGGAGGTCTACTGGGATGATGTGACAAAGCTGCAGAAGACTAGTACTAGTCTGCAGCCTTAGCCTGGTGGAGAAAGGACAAAAGAAAGAAAGAAAGTGCTTGCCCTGAGGAAACTGAGAGGTGCTAGTGCTAGACCTTAAGTGAGGTGATTTTGAGTAGATCCTGAAGATTTTGGGGATACATGTAAAGTACATACTTCAGTACTCGGATATTAAAGTGATGAGTCCTATAAAGGAATGAACAAACTTCAAGTTGTGCTGTTACTCTCTCTATTGCAGAGGAAACCATCTGCAGATTCATTGAGCAAGGAAAATTTTTTGAAGCTTGTGATCATATTTATGATCTGGAGCATTCTGGAAACGATGGTGTGGGAAAGTCTGAATCACTTTATACACTACTGGCTGAACGAATGTGGTCTGTGGTGGGAGAAGCTCTCAGTGGAAGTTGTAGGATGTTCCTGGAGCCGTTGCAGGCAGTGGGGGAATCACTGAAGTGGGAGAAGCAGAAAGAAGCGGAGTGGCTTGGCAGCGGCCAAGAGGCAGAGTCTGTTTCCACCTGGAGTCCAAACTTCTGGAGGAAGGATCTGGAGGAAAAACTAATACAGTACATGACAGCCCAGATTCCCCCCTTTGGTTCCTCTAGTAACGTAGACGAGACTGCACTAAAACATCATCTGAGTCAGCTGGAAACGACATTTCTCCACAGCCTGGAGCACAGAAGTGGTTTCTTCAAGGAAGCAGGACTGCTCGTCACCTATGCCTGCTGCTGTCATGCCTCTTTGTCTTCTCACCTTTCCATGCTTACTGACAGTAACCATTTCAGCTTCAGCCAATGTCTTTTAGTTTATGAATGGGGCCTTAAAATGTACAAAAGGTATGTTTGAAGGACTCGTTTTTCTCTACATTTTTTCTGTGTCTCCATTCTTCATTTCTGAGCACAATCCCTGCTTCCCATCAACACAGTGATGCTCAGGACTCCTGCTGAGTTTAGACTTTCCCACTGCCTGTTTTATCTTCTGTGCTCTCAGAATCAGAGCCTTTTTTCATTGCAGCACTGCCTCTTTCTACATCCTTAGCGTTGGGCTCAGGGGCTTACCCGAGTTAGGCAGGTATTTCTCTGCTGGACTCCTGTTGGGCATGCACAGTGTCCCTTTTTTCCTGAACAATTTATTTTCTCACATTAAGCCTTTTTTACCAGGGTCCATAATACTCTGATTACTCCAGAATAATTTTCTCTTGCCTTTATGTCAGCATTATGCTCTGTGGACTTCTCTCGTCGTCTCCTTGGTTCTCTTGCTGCTTTATCTGGCTTGTAGTTTGACCAGTTGTTTCCTTATTTCCTGCATTAGTGTTCAGATCACAGGAAAAACATATAGCAGATCATTAAATTGCTGCCCAAGTTTGGGAAAACGGATGTGGCTTTCCCCATGATCTGAAGAGCAACACGTCTGGGATCTTTTGGCCCAATGTGAATTCAAAGCTTGTGGTTGTCATCAAAGCCTGAAACTTTCTTGTGATTTCTTTTGTGTGACGGTGGTAGACGAGGTGTTTGATCCTCTGTGTTCATGGTTACTTTGCTCCTTGATGGCTCCAATCTACTTATGTCCTAATACTTTTCATCCCTTTTGGATAATTTGATTGCTTCCATCCAAGCCTATACAACTCTGTTCCTTGTATTAATTACACTTACAAACCCTTGATTAGCTCATAAACAGTTCATCAGGTGGGTTCTTCCCCTCACCAGCTCGCAAAGGAGGGAGGCAGGGTGGTGGGTGCATGGTGTCCTCAGGCACATGGGAGACACGTGGCCAGGATGCATCCCTTGTACAGCTACTTTTGTGGGTTTACCATGGTAAAACTTTGGTTTTAGAGGGGAGTAATGGCTTGAGGAAATATTGAAAACTTACATGAAATTGGTGGTGAATAATTAAGTAATGTAAATATATAATGAAAAGCTCAAAGATAGGAAAAAATCTAAGTGTTAGGCAAATTCTGAATTCCTTCAACAACAACAAAAAAAAAGAGCAGCCTGTGACTGTATGAGGGTCAGAAGGTAGTGAAGAAAGTGGAAATGAGAAGAGCAGAGATGTCAGACAACTATTTGGATTTTCCTCTCCAAATACAGTTACAACCTTAATGAAAGCTCCTGTGTAGATGCAGTTGTCCTGGTATATAGCTGTGTTTTATTCCATTCAGAGAGAATACGTGACACCTGTAAATTTGTGCATCCATGGAAGTGAGCTTGGATGACTCTGCCCAAGCCCGAGAAGGAATTCAGCAGCAGGACTGAGGGAAGGGGGAGGGAAATTGTGAGCAAAAAGTAATTTAGGCAGCAAATATAGGAAAAAGGAAAAGAAACAGCACAAAAGAATAGCTGGCAAAAGGACACGATAAAGATCATCTACTGTGTTGTGGCTGCCCGACGCTGCAAACACTGCTGGGGGCTTGCAGGGCACCCCGTTGGCTCCGCGTGAGGCCGAGGTGCCAGGCAGGGGCTGCCCGGCGGGCGATGGGCTGTGGACCAGCGGGAAGCTGCCCCTCTGGCTGAGCTCTTGTTTCTGTACGCAGCGGCAGCGAGACATGTCTGAGACCCCCGCAGACCCCTCAGCACAGCCTTTCCCTTGGTGTACAGTGTCTCGTGTGGATTATTTTGAAGACTGAGGAAAAGTTACTTGCAGTCGCCCGGGTAAGAACTCAGGAGTTTTACCCCAGTCCACCTATTTTATTCCCACAGTTTTAAAATAAGGAATGCCCTTGTTAAATTATCTGCTTCCTTGCTAGCTGAGCCAGCTCTGCTCAGGTGTGCGTGAGCCCCAAGGTCTCCATCTTGGCCGAGTTTCATTGCAGAGCCCAGGTGTGAAGATCCATGACTGTCTTCTGCCAAAGGGATGCTGCCCTGTCCTTGCTCCTTAGCAAAGAGATGCTGGGACATGTGCAAATCTCTCTTCATCCCATTGCTGCACCTTCATAGTGCTGCCATCTGCTCTGCTCAGAAGTCAATGTAACTGGAGGAAAGGGACTCTGTGGGTGAAATCCACTTCCTTATGGGAGGCATTTCAAGATGCCGTTCATCTTCTCTCCAGCTGTTAATAAGGCCATAGTGTGCAACAGTTGGGTTTTTTTTATAGCCCCTTTGTCTCAGCTGCGCAGGATATCGAGGCTGCTGGGTCTGTCTGTATGTGGACCCCTCACAGCCCTCTCCAGCCTGCCGGACTGACACTGCAGAGGTTATAGCAAAGATTATTTCCAGAGCCCAGCACAAGAAATCGTGCAGCACACCCGGCACAGCCCTCCTGTAAGGTCGGAGCAGGGCATCCCACGGGTGACCGCAGCTCCAGGGCTGCGGCATCTCTTTATTTTCTCAGAAAAGCTTTTCGCAGCGAAGCTTCCCCTGTGAAGAATGCTCTCAAGGCATGTGGAATACAAATGAAGCAGGGAAGATGCGTTGTAGCAGCTGGGAGCTCCAGAGGCAGCCATGCCATTTGGAAAACTCAGCGGGGCCTTACAGATTCAGCTAAAGCTGAAATGCAGCAGCAGGAGTTACCACACTCATCTCTCTCGCCTTCCCTTTCCACCAGCCCCTGGGGAGCAGAGGAGGGGAAATTCCATGGCAAACTGCTGAATCATCACAGGGAAAGTACTCTAAATTGCAGAGGTTTTCCTCAAGACCTATTCCCTGAAGAAGAACATGAAGGTAGTCACAAACATGGGAGTAAAGGTACCAGCTGGTGCCAATATGCTTAAAAGCTACCGATTTCAGTGTTTAACATCAAGCACCTTTATGGTCTGTTTCTAATCATTACCCTAGGGAAGATCACATGTTCTTAAGGTCTCTTTTTAGCACGTATTTCAGTGAAGGGAGTTACTCAGGGTAGTGCTAGTGAGGTTATCTTAGAGCATGCCACTGGCTCATTGACAAACCCTCACAGATGCTGACTAACAGTGATGGAGAATTTAACTCTGTTTTTTTTTAGTTCCCTCTAATGTAATGGCTGGAGAAAGCTTTTGTTTAACCATGGACTTTCTGCTTTCCTGATACACCATGCGCTGAGCAGGCTCACCTAGACCTGGCAGTGGTTACAAGCTCCTCTGCCATGCTGCCCTGAGTTGGCTGCGTTTTTTCATGCCACCTTGGATCTGGAAGCATCGTAGTGCTACACGGTGCCGCACTGCACATAGAGAACAGAGCTGGAATTGCTGGAGAGTGTGGTACAGCGTGGTACAGCAGCGTCCTGGCTCGCTTCAAACCTGGCCAGCTCCGGGTTCAAGCTAATGAGCTTCAGGGGACATGAGCTGACTCCATATGGAAAAATTATGGATGCCTCTTCACTCAGCTCAGTGGCATAGCTTACAGAACCTGCTTTATCCCTCTATTTCTTTTTCCAGGATACTCCAGCTCTTGATTATTCCCCATTATGTCCCCTTCATTATTGGGGACAAACTTTTTATCAGGGCCTATTGCGATAGGACAAGTGGTAATGGTTTTAAACTAAAAGAAGGCAGATTTAGACTAGATATAAAGAAGAAATTTTTTACAATGAGTGTGGTGAAACACTGGCCCAGGTTGCCCGAGAGGTGATAGATGCCCCATCCCGGGAAACACTCAAGGTCAGGCTGGACGGGGCTCTGAGCAACCTGCTCTAGTTGAAGATGTCCCTGCTCACTGCAGGGGGGTTGATTAGATGACTTTTAAAGGTCCCTTCCAACCCAAACTATTCTATGATTCTATGATTATTCCAAATATACAGGAAGCTGCTATTGAGCAAATATCCTGTCAGTTCTCTGAGTGATTGTAATATGTAACTGTGACTGTAAATCACATGGTGTGGGTTTTGCCACTTCAGTGGATGACTACATTTTTCTAAATGAAAAGAGACTGACCAGAATAAGCCATGGTCTGCTTTGCCTATGAATACCTGGCTTGTCACTGGGAGTGCCAGCCTGATACCTGTGCAAACTAAAAGCACTTTAAACAGAAATGAGCGATGAGAACCGTGATGACAACTGAAGGTGATGAGAGCTCAGACGCCACATGGGGTTCAAAGCCACTTCCAAACACCACTGCGGGGAACTCGCCCAGCTCTGCTCGCATGTGGCGTTCCCTCAGCCCAGACATGTCTAGGGCAAGGGGGCTTTGTGCCTTTTGAGGTTGCAAGATTGGTGAACTGGAAATGATGGTGCCATTGACTGGGTTGTCGATCTGTCACCCCTGCCCTTGGTGTCCTGGGGAATTTGACATGAGTGCAAGGCAAACCTTCCAGCGTGACACCAGGGTTCATCCTGATACTGACAGGTGGCAAATTAACTTTCTGTCCCCTGCTTCTGCAGCCTCAGCTCAAAACTGGCTCTTTGTCCAAAAATGGAGATGGCAGGACTGGACACGCACACCTGGACAAAAGCTTAAGGAGGTTTTAGACTGACCTGCAAAGGATCACGTGGGTCTGTGTCTTCTCCCCACCCTCTCTCCTTCCCTCTCTCACTCCCTCTATTTTTTCAAGTAGACAAAAGGAGGACTGAGAAGGTCATGTGCTTTGGAGAATTTGGGCCGAGGACCTGCTGCTACCCAAAGGAATAAGGCTGTGCAGTTGTTCTGCCCACCTGCCTGCCGGTGTGTCAGCGATGCGCTCCCACCCACATTAAGCCTCTTAGCCAATTTTGACCGCACTTGATAATAATGTAAAGGTCTCAAGGATGCTAAATTCTTGAATGTTTTAAACCAGCAGCTTGACAGATGAGGAACCCGAGTTATAACTCAGCCCCTTGCATTTTCCAAGAGGGAGCGGCTGGCTGGGCAGTCAGCCCCCATGGGCTGCCTGTCCATGGATCTGAAGCTTTTACAGCATGGGACACCACGTTGTCCAGGCAGGGAGGGACAAGGAGGAAACCGGAGGTTATTTATGGGCCTGTTTGTTACAGCAGAAATTCTGGTCCTCTCCACGTTGGAGCTTTGGTGCCTGCGGTGCTGGTGTCACCACAAGAGTGACAAACAGGCAAGCTCGTGCTAATTCAGACACATCATCTGATCCAAAGCAACTAAGTACCCTGGCTCAACAAGTTACTGCCTTGCAGTTACTAATTCAATGCATGCTTTGTCCCATTGGGGAGCAAGACCTTCGTGTTGGCTTAAGCCGACACATTTTACTGTGCAACTGGGGCAGGCTAGAAGTGTTTGTGCAGCTCAGCTGGGATGTGTTATCTCAGCACATCATGTTCACACAATTGCTCACAGTCAGGTGATGGCACTCGGGAGGAAAGGAATTTTTCTTGGGTTGTTTACAACTGCTTATTTGTCTTTAACACTTTTCAATGAGCATGGCAGAGCAGTTGTTTTGAATATACTTTTGATGAAATTCTTCAGCGACAGCCACAAATTCCCTAATAATTCATCAGCCAGAAAAGAAGAAAGACAAAAACGGAAGATCAGACTTTACATTCTTTCTATTTCCTTGGAGAAAGATGCAGAAATGAAAGAATAAATAAGTGAGCCAGGCTTTTGAGTTTCAAGCTTCTGTAAAGGTCAGATCATGTTTTAAGCAAGGAGTCCTTTCTCTACAGTGTTAGTTTTGCTTTTACAGTCCATTCAAAATAACACAAGCCAGCCAACTCTTGGGAAATTTCCCATCGTGCAGCCTCATGGGGCTCATCTCTCTGTGACAGTAGCTCTAAACACTAACCCGACTCCTCTTTGTACTCACAAGTCCCTGGCTCAAGCGAGGGAATGCTTTTAATTAGCACTGGCTGGTTTATGCGGGTGCCGGTTGGAACTAGGAAGGGTGGAAAATCTCAGCTACAGTAGCTGGCAGCACAGCGTTGCGTCTAAGCGTTGTTTTGCTGTGTGGGCGCCTTCATTTGAGCTAAGCTAACTAGGGAAGACTGTAGATAACCCGAGCTGACACTGGGATGAAAGGAAGCTGCAAATCATTTAAACTCAAACAAACAATGCAGAACAAAACAGAACAATGTTATTAGGTCAGCTGGAAAATAGCCAGGCTTTGGGTTAAAAAAGATGGCCAAAAAAATAGAGGCAGAAATTCATCTAGTCCAAATGCATAATGAGAGGCTGGGAAACCTAACTCATTACAAATGCCATTGTATCTCAGCTGTTCTTTTTTCTTTTCTTTTCTTTTAATATTTAGAAGGA
>NW_010550293.1:9750-21163 GCF_000687285.1 Phaethon lepturus | reverse complement strand
CCTGAAAGAAGCCTTTGATATTGGGAAACCCCCTTGTGCAGATGCTGCAGTCATTCAGGTAAACCGGGGGGAACTGAAAAGCTCTCATACATTGGGGCAGTTGTGGTTTTGCACACAAGTACGTAGGTATTTGGCAAGACCCAGTTTTGCATGTCTTGGGCTATGCTCAGTGCGTTAAAAGCTTGCAAGTTAGCTGCCGTACTTAAACTGCATCTTTTTGCTCCCAAACCTGTTTTTCTCTTGTGCATACATAAAGAAAACTAAACTAACTAAAAAAGGGTGATCCTGAGATTAGTTGATTCAAGCTGGAGTTGCATTTTCATATATGCACCTGGATTTTCATGTAACCATTTGGAAATTCACGATATATGCTAACCAGTCTGCTCTGTATGAGTTCTGCAGAGCACGTTCAGAAAAGCAGCGGGAGCTGCCGAGCCATGGCGGGGCCCCCGGTCCTGGCACGAAGGGGGGGGGGGCGGGGGGGAGCCATGGCGGGTCCCCGGATCTGGCAGTGCGAGCGCAGGCAGCTTGCTCCCTGCTCATGGGCTGGGTACAGCTGCCCCGACGGGTTATGCACAAGGGACTACTTCAGAGCACAGCCAAGGCGAGTGCCCGAAGGCCATCGCAGAAGCAGGCGCTGCTGATTTATGAGTCGTACGTACCGTGGCCAGAGGGTGTTTGGATCAAGACCCGCAGAAGGCTTAAAATAAATCCCGGAGTTTACATGTGGACTCAAGTGATGGTAGAGATCAGGGGCAGGCTGTGGGCTGCCGTGACTGTATCTTTCTTCTCCACTGCCACCACCCCAGCGGCAGTCCTGTTTCGGGCCATGAGAGAGGCAAGGTCTCCTTTGGGACCGCAGACAACCTCAGGCACCCTGCTGGAGGCTGGCAGTAGGCATTGCAAATCAACAGCAGCTGGTCTTCCTTGTGAGGATACAGCTTTAGCTGGCAAAACCTGGCTTTTTTTTTTTTTTTTTTTTCTTTTTCAAAACCCAGGCACCAAGTGCAGCGCTCGGGGGGAACTGCTCCCTCCTCGCCTTGCCCTGCGTCCGCTGCAGTGATGGAGCAGTGATGTACTCGGTGATGTACCTGTGTCAGGGTGCCTTTTAGCTACCGAGCTGGCTTGTTTTTCTCTGCTTCTGGCTGACAGGGCAAAGGTTTCTAACAGGGACCAGGCCAAAGCCTGGTTTGAATGCTGTGGTCCTCCTATCTGCAACATCTGGCCACGCTTCAGCACGAGTGGCTTTGCTCTGTTGTGTATGTAGCTGGCAGGTTTGAATGCTCTGGGGTGGGTGATGGAAAAGCCTGGATAAATAGGCAAGCCTTATGAAATTACTGCCGCCTCAGTTTTCTCAGGCTGACGCTTAAAGATCGGATAGAAAATCAACAAGGTGTCACGGAAACTCATCAGCTATGGTTTCCTGACACTTTGGGGTGGCATATTTTATCCTGTCCCTTCGGGTGAGCTTTTGCATCTGTTGTGAGCAGTGGAAAAACCCATTCACGATGGGAGTCACCCTTTGTCTCTGGCTGATGCTTGCCGGAGCACTGGGAGAGCACAGCGCATGAGTCCGTCTGCCTCCTTTCATCCATCTGGCTCTCCTCCCCCTGCAAGCTTTTGTCTCCACAGAGCGACTAATGGGCAGCATTAAGTTGCCACCTGCTCAAGCCTGCCCAGCATGGGGTGGGTTTTTAGCTGCCTGCCACAGCCCACCTCCTGCAGGCACCTGGGCCACCCAGCGGGGGTCAGTGGGGCGAGACGGGCGCCTGGGGTTTGACGCACATTGCCGCGTCAGGTCTGAGCCGTGGCGGCCGGGGTGAAGACACTCCTATTCTTCAGACGTCCGTGGTAGAGACCCTGGCAGAGGTGCAGAACACACAGTTAGAGCTGCCTAGTCTTTTCTGGGGCAGGTGCACCCAAATTTATCTGCGAGGGTGAGACACAGAAGTGCAGGTGCTCCCGCAGACAGCCGGTCTTCGGACGGGCTGAGCTGCCGGGCTGGACATCGCTAGCAGAGAAGATCTGTATGGACAGGCTTTCCCCTGAGTGCAGGACTTCAGTCCAGCCTGTTGACGGCAATGAAAGCAGCAGTAGCAAAAGCGTAGCATCAGGCATTAAAATCAGGCCCCTAAAAAATACTTTCGTCTCCACAAGGGCTCTCAAAACCAAAACAGAAGTTGTTGCCTGGAAGGCAGAGGGATTTTCAGCAGGGTGAGGGATGGGATATATTCCTGTTCACTGCACAGGGAAAAATGACTTTGGCCCATTCTTCTCTCACACCTTGAAATCCACAGATACTAACAGAGAAGACAGAGGCTGCCTGGCATGTCAGTGAGAGCCTGAGCGAGAAGGTGGAAGCTGTGTGCCTGGAGGAGTGCCTGAGGTTCCTGGAGAGGTAGGAGAGACGCTGTTGTCCTCCTTGGCACGTCCTCAGTGCTCAAAAGAAAGAAATCCTCATGAAGTGACTGGTGATGCCATGTTCACCCACATCTGCCACTGCCTCTCTTCAGTCTGATGGCTGTTTCCCATCAAGCTGTTACTGGAGAGACAGCGCTTTGCTGTTGTTTATGTGCTCAGCATTTGCTGTCGGACTAAAGCTGAGGGAACAAAGTGCACCCGGACTTGCCTGGCCAGGTTAAAGCCTTGGGGGATGTTTATTCTGGAGAGGCTCAGATCTTAAAAACAACCCAAAAAAGGGGCAACCACTTGGCCAGTGCCCAGGCTTGGCCCTGGCTACCCTGACTGCGCTTCCCGGGCACGGTGCTTCCTGCTGGCTCCCTGGGAGGGTGAGGAGCTCTGCTCAGCTTCTCAGAGGACGACAAATGTCTTCTTCTCGTCTTCTGCCCTCTTACCACTTCTTCTGGCTCCCTTTATTTGCTTTTTGCTCTTTGGCACCTCCCTCCCTGTGTATCCCCAGCAGCAGAAAATGCCAGGGCTGCCGGCCATAGATGAGTATTTCAGAAGGAGGTTTGATTTAAGATCCTTGGCCCTTCACATTACGAGGGGAAGGAAATTCCTATAAAATGGAGTTGTCCAGGAGCCATTTGTGTGACTGAAGCTGTGACAAAGCAGTCGACACACTTTGTGGGTTATTCACACACACTGAGGATTTATTCTGCAGTTTTATCGGCAAAGGCCGAGTTGCTTCCCAAAAGCAAATGTTGTAGCACAGCCATGGTAAAATGAACCTCCTGCCTCTCGATCGCTAGCAGTGGCACCCAGGCAGCTCGAGGACTCTCCCTGTGCCGCTCCTGTGCTTTCCTTCCTCGCCAGCCGGGCAGGACAGAGACCGTCTTTGTCCCGCTCTAGATCCCGCCTCGAGGAGTGAAACTGTGCGTGCTGAAAAGACAAACAGTCACAGAATATTTCTCCCATTTGCTGCTGGGCTAACGCTGTCAGATGCGTTATGGAGCACGCTAGCTTAAAGATATCTCTCCCTGTTTTAATTTAGCTGTGAAAATGAAGTAAGAAGCTTTCTCCAGCTCGATGGCTGCCCTGGGATCTGCAGCAGCTTACGAATCCTGGAGAACTGCTGTATTCTCAGGTTAGACACCAGACCCTGGTGACACATGGAGCGAAATTAATTTCCTGCTGTCTAATCTTCTTCTTACTCTGCTGTGGGGTCAGCCTTGCCTCCAGCTGGATCTGGCCACCCAACCCCATGCACACCCACCCTTGAGCATGGAGGGAGCCAGCTGCGGTCAGCAAGACCCCTTCAGGGCTGTCCCAGCTGCCCCTGCAAGAGAGGGGGGGCTGGGGCTGCTGCCTTGGCAGCCCGGTACTGCGCTTCTCGCCTGCTCCCGGGCCCTGCAGGTGCCAAGGAGGCACAGCCTGTGTTCCACCATCTCGTTCCTCCTGGTGCCCACGAACCCGAGCGGAGGCAGGCGGCGATGCCGCGTTGTGTGCGGGGACGTTATCCCGGGCAGCCCTGCCGTGTGTTGCGATGCGGTTCCGCTCCCTGGCCTGATTCTCCCGCATTAGGAAAGCCTCATAAACATTGCACTGAGCTGCGTGTGCTTGCGCGCTTCAAGGTTAAGCCCGAGCTTAAGTGCTTTGCTGAATGAAACGCTGTCAAACGTGCCAGGCTTTCCCTGGCGTTGCTAGGAAGGAGGGAAGAGATAAAGCACAGAAGGGTGGGGGAGGCTGTTTGCACCTACAAGCTCATTTCAGAAGTGCTTGCAGCAATGGAGAAAACAAGGTTGCTTCTCTTCGTCCTGTGTAAAATTATCTGGGGATCTCTGGAGTCAGCAAAACGCCCAAATCCAGCATATGCACAGTGCTTACTTGACATCGGAGCCTGGTGTTGAGCCTAGGTAGCTGTTTTGTTTGTTGTATTTGCATGTTGCTGATGCTGGATCCTGCACTGAATACTTGCGAGACTCTTTTATGTAATTCTTTACAGTGATACTGAGAATGAAGTTATACACTGAGCTTTTCCAGAAAGTAAAATGTCCAGTTTCAAGCTGGTGATCATTTTAACCAAGATATGCTGACCTGAAGGCTGCTCTGATGGAAGATAATTGTTTGTCTTGTACGTGTAGGGTGTTGGAGGCACACAGGATGCTCATCCAGCCTCCATTTGTCGAGGCCACTTCATGCCTACTCATTTTTTAAAATATTAGGATTTCTACTTATCTAACTGCACTAGTGATGGGTGCAAATGGCACCTGTGTGCATTAAGCTTTTGTGTCCTTGCGGCAGTCTCTTAATGAGAGCTATCCAAAAGATGGGTGCACATATGCAGGTCACTGATCTAGCCCTGGACCTAAGCATGTGTCCGTTCAATTACCCAGGCAGACATGTTGGTTACTGTAGGAAGAGGTTTGGTCTGAGAGAATAGCCTGATTTGATCTCATCAATACTTTCCATATCCTTTTTTTTTTTTTAACAGAGCTGTCTGGCATAAGCTAACATACATTTGCAGTGCCAGCACTGGTCAGGATGTTAAGGTAAATGGATTTCTAGACAGAATGGAAGATGAGATTACGGAGCATTTTCTGCAGACAGTCACTTCTAAAGTCAAGGTATGGGAGACCCATGTTAACACTGACTACTTCCAGACTGTAGGGCAGGCATGCACATCATTCTCATGTCCTGATTTGGAAAGGGAGAAACCATTGTTTGATCTTCAGACCCAGTACGCTCCTCTGCCTTGTCTGAAGCTATATATTGACAGCTTCATCATTTCCATTTTTTGGGATCTCAGTTTCACTGTTTGTAGTATTTGCTCTTGTGCTACAAATGGGTCCCCCATGCTTCCCCTGGGACTGAGACCCCAAGGGTTGAACGTCATCTGGTACCTACTCATCCCCAGCCACGGGGCATCTTCCTGGGGCAGTGATAACTCACAGAGCCCAAAGCTGCAGTGAGTTAGTTGAGATGTAGAGAAGGCTGACCAGAAATTTATCCCTCCCTTGGGATAAGTTCCCCTCTCTTCACACTTTCTAATATTAGACTATTAGCCTAGACACCCACCTTCATATCCTGGGCTCCATGTCTAGATAACACGCAATTGCAGACTCCTAATAGCGTGTGGTGTTCTGTGTTTCCTTGGGAAGCTCCCTTGAGCATCTCCAGGCTCATTGCACAAACTCCCTCGAGCATGCTGAAGGCACCAAAAGGAAAATGACAAAAGAAACCCTGGCCACACTGTGCAGTTTTGGTCTCCAGAACTCATCGCTTGTCCTGTGGACCCATGTGTCAAAATGGGAGCTGGGGGTGGTTCTGACAGGGAGTACAGACAACACTGGGGAGGAACAGGAGACCTAGGGCTCAGGTTTTCAGTCCTTCTCCAGCTGTGTCAACATGGCCTTTGAATCATGAAAGATAAGGTTTATCCCCTGCCTGCCTGCCAAATGATCCTTATACTTTCCCATCAAATAAAAGGCAATGGCCGTCCATGCTGGGAGCAGGATGCCGGAGCAGTAGGGCACAGAATGGCTGGCTCTTCCTGTGCTCCCCATCAGTGGGATTACCTTTTACATAGTCCCCAGATTACTGCTATTGCCACCTGTTTTTCGTAGTTTTAGGTCTTCCATGTTTGGGCTTAAGAACTTAATACATCCTTCCTGAGTTTGAATTGTTTTTCTTTCACATTTTGCTTTTCTTTGAAATGAAGACACAGGATGCTGCAGCTCTTGGAGGAGTCTGGTTCTAAGGGCAGAAAGAGCAAAAGCACAATAATCCGTGTCTGCTTGTTGTGGTGTCTCTACCTGTGCACTCTTTGACTCTGTCTGTCCCTTTTCCTCAGGGAACATTGAAGGACCACTTCAAAAAGTGTGACAGTGGTTTTGACCACATCCTTGAATCCTTAAAGCAAAGCTTTTTGGCATTTGGGAAGAAAAAAACAGACACATATGAGGTAAGAAATAAGTAAGAAAGTAACAACATGATATTACTTAGGCAATCACTAAAACTAGTCCTTGAACTTCTGGATTGCATGGTATTTCAACATTAATCCAAACTACAATTCTGGGCTTTTAAAGATCTAATGGTCTCAATCCAGTTCCTCTATCCAACAGAGTTGGCAGTCTTCCTCACTGTGACAGCTAGGACCTTTCTGTAATCTCAGCAGAGAGACCAACAAGTGAAGAAATGTGGAAACTGAATGTAGCCCCCAAACATGAAGGAGCATTGGGCCATCTCTTATCCTACCATTGCCCCAATACCTTTATATTGTAAATCTTCTCAGCTTCTAATGTGCTTCAACCTTAGTTGTAAGGAATATTTATCCCTTTGATGGAGAGTGGACACAGGGAGAGGTGAAAGGTCCAGATCCCCAGAGGACATAGTCCCTCAGGCAGTTAAATATGCCGGGATTGGTGAAGAACAACCTCACAGAGTACCTAAGTTTTTCCACCCTTACAGTAGCCTAAACAATTTGTCTAGGGCCTTACAATGCCTTTGAGTCTGTCTCTTTGGCAGTGAGATTGGTAGCTGGAGTACCCTCTTTTGCATGCAGGTTGGATTTGCTGCTGCTACCTGTGCCGCACGTCCCCCGAAGCACTGGACTCACTTTCTCTTACCCTCCCAGGTCTGGGAGCTCTTTGTCAGTGCCGATTTTAATTAACATGTTGAAATATGGAAAAAGGTAATGGAACAGGAAAAATTAGGACTTATTCTGCTGTTGTTCAGGGCCTGTCACTGGACATTATGTCACATTAATGCTGGGACAAGGAGCAGCTCGGTGGTGAAGCGCTGTGCCAGAGCTGTCTGTCTCTTGCTTTGTCTCTTTTGGACAGGGCTGGGGATTTCCTGTACCGTTGGACTGCAGCCTAAACCTGCTTTGCTTTCAGTTGCTAATGAAAATGTGGTTTCTGTGCAGCAGCCCATTTCCCCTTAGGAACACTCGCCCTCCCTCACCCTTAAGGCACTGCGTGGCCTCGGCACTGGGGTTTCTCAGCAGGTAGTGGGTGGCTTAGAGATGCCCAGGTGACTTCTCTGTGCCCAGCGTGTGCCCAAGGGTATGGCCCTGGGGCATGTCTAGTGGGGATGCTTCAGGGAAGCTGGATCTGGCTTTGTCAGTAGTCCAAGCTGTCCCCAAGCAACGTGTTTGTCAGCTTAGGGCTAAGACAAGCGTCATTGCTGCCCTGAAGTGTGACTGACTTCTGGCTCAGCACACTTGTCCCATTGCTTTTGGTTGGATGTCTCCACACTTATCATCAATGTTTATGTCCTCCACATACAGCTTGGAGGTACTCCATGTGTTAGCCCAGGCATTTTAAAGGGATACTTAAGCAGAGAAATGGGACACCCATCTGCACAGACCGTATATTCCCCTGTCTACACTGATCAGAGTCCTATAGGTATGATCTGGTCCTTGCTCAGCACAGGGAAGTTAATTTGGTCTTCTGTGCTCTGGAACAGGCTCTCGTCAAGGCTGTCAATGTCATCATCGTTACAGAATATGTGCAGGCCCTCCTGACCACTTCCAGGAAACCATGTTCTGTGCAGAGGAGGAGGATTGTCAGCAAGATAGAAGAAGATCATAGGATGCTGCAAACCGTCTTTAAAGAGTGCTTAGTAAGTCTTTGATATGGTTCTGGTTTTGCTCTGTCATCAAGAACAGTACCAGCAGAGGAAAAGGCTCTGAAAGCAACAGAAGAGCTTGAGAGGTCTTACCGCAGTGGTATCCAGCTCCACAGAAATGACAATCAGATGTGCTGAGGGCCCTTCTGATCTGCCAGAAGCTGTTATAGTTTTGATACCTGTGACTAGAGGTGGCAAGTTTCGCGCTCCTGCCACTGAAATAAGAAGGAGGTGTGCTCCTCTGCGCTGGGGAGGCAGCGCCAGAGCTGCCAGCCCCCCCCGGCAAGCCTTCGGTGCGTGGCATGGGGGTGCAGACCAGGAATAGCTGTGTTCCCCACCGGTGCCCTCCCGTGAGCCTTTGGGGTGATGAACCAAATCGGCCGCTCCACATCTTCACCTTCTCCGTGAATTGCTCCGCATGCTGCTCCTCCCCGGACACGGGGTATGCATCGGGCCTCCCCCCTCCCTGCAGGCCCTTGCCAGCCCCTCAGAGCCGGGCTGCTGGCTGCATGAGCCATTTCCCTGTGCTGCAGCCTTTCCTCACCAGCAGAAACGTGCTGATGCTGTTGTGGTCGGTGACGGTCGCAGGGAGGAGCGAGTCTTCCTGCGGGGGTAAACACCTCTCGCCATTAGGAGGTAAAGACGGGTTGCAGGAGGGATAGATTGGGTGTACAAGCAGAGCCACACCTTTGAAGAAAACTTGCGGAAAAATGCTAGGTCTGATTTGCAGAAGCAACTTCAGAAGCTTAAAAAAGCCTCTTTGCTCAGTTGGTAACCTGGTGTAGTCGGCAGTGCCACACACGGCACCTGCGGATGCCGCCAGGCTGTCCCATGGGCCCCTCGACTACCCCAGGCACGGGCCGCGGTGCCAGCAGCGTGCCCTCCCGCGGCCGCTCCAGCGGAGGATCGCTGCCATGCCGTGGCCCCTGGCACGGCTCCTTTGCAAACGCAGGCTGGGAGTGCTCAGGCATGGCACTTCGTGAGAGGCTGGACGATTGCAAAGGTAGACTGGTAACAGGACTCAGCTGTGACAGAGCAGATAAAAAGTCTCGGTTTTACTGGTTTTAATAATTTCGCAGATTCTGAGTCATTCTCATGAGTTGTGAATTTAAGTGCTAGGGCCTGGAAATCTATTTTCTCCCAGACAAGTCCCCCTGCAAGTCATTTGTCAGCAATTCTTACTTTGTCCAAAGAATAAAATGAAATTAAAAATGATCATCTGTAGGCTCCTCTAGAAACCTCTCAGACCCATTACAATTAATGCATTAGTTTCATGGTGGAAAGCTGGAAGCTGGCAGTGCTTTTAGCTGAAAACCCACCTCTCCTGGAGTGATCAATCACAGACAAGTCAATGCTTTGAGCAACTGAGCCATTGGGAATAGCAGGAGGATTCTCTAATCTTAACTCTGAAGCTTACCAGTAATGCTGTGCTCAGCATCAGCTTTGGATGTAATGTGCAAGGAAAGCTGGTTTTATAGTGTAAAAGAGATACAGGAAATCTAATTATCTACTAAACCCCTACATTCAGCTTGGGTGAAAAAAGTCTGCATCTAGTTAGCACTGTTTCCCTCCAGTCCCCGGTCTGTTTGCTTTCTTATTGATGTGGGAGCACTGAAAACCTCGGGAGGAAACGCATAAGCAGTTTGCAGGGGACAGCCTGATCCTCAGCCAAATGAGGTACACGGTTATGCATGCAAAATATGTACTCTGCTGCAGACTGAATTTATCGTGCAGTTGCTGCACAGGCTGCACCTGCTCCCTGCCCTGCTCTGCCCTCTCTTCAGGCTCTTCCTTCCCCTCTGTCCTTAAAGCACTTAAGGAAATACCTTGCTTCTCTCCTAAGAGCAGTACCTGTCAAAGGCACTTAAGCACTGCTGACAAGACACCTCTTTTTGTCCTCTTAGATTGCAGGCTGTTTACCTCCGACCTTGCCTGTCTATATAGTGCTTAACTAAATCTGACACCTTCAAATTAATTAGTATTTTGTAATAGTGAGCTTGCCAAGTATGAACCCTTACAGTATCGGTGCGTTAGGAGCCGAGTACAGCCTGTGCGCTGTGCAGAGCTAGACATGCTGTGCATCTGCAGTGCGGAGGAAGAGAGAGAAGGCTGTCTCCGAATATTACTTTTATTTTTTAATTTATGTTCAATGCAGAGCTGAGCTGCACTGAGAATGCAGCTTGCTGTTTCTAATGCCCCGTGGAGATCAGGGGAACCTCGGCTTCTCCTGCCCCGGTTTGGCAGCCTGTTCTCCAGGTTTGCTTTGTCACAGAGTCTCTGTTGACGTGATGGCATCAATAATTCAGGGAAGCAATTTAATCACGTTACCACACCAACGAAAAATGTGAGCAAGACATGAAGCTCTCTCTCGGCAGTTTATCTGCATTCTGCTTCCTCCGACTTTGCTAAAAATGCTGTGTGTTTCTGGACGAGGCTTTCTCTTTCTGTGTGCTCTAGTTCAGAGGGAGCTGACCATACACAGCATCTACCTGCCGTGTCATATCCTTTACAGCACCCAGCCCTGCTTACTGCTTTTTCTGTTTTCTGTTAGAGATCTGCATCCCCTTACTCTCTCCCCAAGGTTGCTTTTCTGTCACAGAGCTTGCTTCAGGACAGCAGAAATGCCATCATGTCTGGCCAATGGAGCCTGTTCACACGGGTATAGGGCTGTGCTTACCTCTGGCAGGAAACCACTTCCCAAAGGGCGAAACAGCTTTGAGAGGACAGGGGAGGTAGGGAAAAATGAGGTACATTTGCCCTCTTTGCCAGTGGAAATGCAGGAGGGGATTCTGCGCTGATGAAGGTAGTCGCCCAGCTGCCCTGGAAGCAGTCTGTGGTTACACCATTTCTTTTCTCCTACCCCGGAGGGCAAACAGGCTTCTCTGCGTGCACAGACAGTCCTGCAAAGCTCCTAACCCGCGCAGTGAGATCCCCGGTCTGATACGAGTCCAGCTCTTAACGTTGCATGATGCTTCCCTTGCCCTGAACACACCTTTGCTTCTCTCCCCAGAGTCCTGCAGCTGGTCCCCTCAAGGATCCTATAAAAGCACTTTTAGAACTTATTCAAACTTCTGATGCTGAGGGGATGAAAATAGCCCTTCTGCCCATTCTCAGCGAATTTCCTGATCTAAGGTAAGGTTTTTTATTGATTTCACTTCTGTAGTTGCTCACATGACTGCTTGCCACCAGAAGACCTACAGCAATACTAGACCTGCAATACTGCAGCCTGCTGGGCCAGGCACAATGCTTACCTTTGAACGCACTCGATGCTGCCGGTTCACAGCAGATGATGATTAACATGGTTTAGAACTTTGCCAGATATTAACCAGTGAAGTTGAGATATCCTTCCGTAAAGGTGAAGGATGGATGAAATGGCTGTCAA
>NW_010550293.1:8150-9719 GCF_000687285.1 Phaethon lepturus | reverse complement strand
AATGCTATGAAAAACTATTACTGGAGTGGACAATTTACAGGCACATGTGTGCCAAATGTAGGTTTCAAGAACATCCTTAACTCAGGCATTTCATAACTTCCAAGCTCTTGGCTTTTGGCTTTAACACTTCACCAGTCCTTTTCTAGGTATAATTGTTTCCACAAAATCCTAGGTGTAGGCAGCAAGAATATATACTTCCATTTACAGGAAGCTGTTAACAGAAATGAAACCCAACTTTTATTAGGAAGGTGAGATCTTAGCTAACTGCATTTGTTCCAAAGTCTATGTTTTGTTACATCCATCTTTTGTTCTGATGTCTTGTGCTAGTGACTGTATTTTTCCAGTTGACACGATTACAGTGTAGAGCGCTCTGTCACAGGATGCTGTGAAGGCTAAAAGCGTGAATAGCTTCAAATGGGGAGCAGACAATTTGTGGTAGATAATTATTTCAGTGCCTATTCAACATGACAGTCAAGATACAGCCCCCAGCAAAGAGGAAGTCCCTAAAATGCAGACTGCCAGAAGCAAAAAAAAAAAAAAAAAAAAAGAAGAGAGACAAAGAAAGATCATATTATGCTTTGTCTGGTTTCTATGTTCTTTTCCTAAGCATTTAGTACTTTTGAAGATGCTATTGAGCTAAAAAGCTGCTTATCTGATACAGCATAGCAATTCTTATTCTCTTACTAGATAGACACACACATATATAAATAGTACTATATATATTACTATATATTTATAGACATATATAGAGTATAGGAAGTGTGCATAGGAGGTACTTGGAAGACTATTACTTTGATCCACTCTCAGCGGAGGTCATCCTGGTGTGAGCAGATGCACTGTTCATGATTTCAGCAGATTCCTGTGTGTTTAAAACTGGCTTATTTTTTATTTGCCCTGTTTGTTAATCATACCAATATGTTGTGGCCTCACTCAGCAAAACAAGGCTATGCAGAACAAAAATCCTATAGCCTTCCAGATGAACAAGAAGTTCATCATTCTCGATTTGAGGAGAGCAAAGATAACAAAAATGCTTCCAAACGGTCAATTGCAGAGTTACCCGAAACCTATTATGGCAGACACAGATCTTTTTCTAGGAGAAACCTGAGGTGGATATTTCTGGAATTTCACAGGGACGCTATGTGCGCTGGGCTTGGGACCCATGAGCTCAGCCATATCCCACACAACTCTTGTGATAGGGCCTCCTCCTGGCTCGGTGGCCGGAGGGTGTCAAAAAGCAGTTCAGCAGCTTCCAAGCCTTGGTCTGGCCCAGCAAAACTGAGTGATAGGAAGCAAGCTTTTTTCCTTGGCTCATTCACCTCTTTTCCTTTCGGAAAGGAAGGAACATCTGAGTGCAGTGCTGGACATCAAAGACTCACTCAGCCGAGAAGACAGAGCTGCTCTCTTGAAGGCATTTCATGATAACCGCAGGGAATCAGAAACAGAAGCAAACTTGCTTTTTGCAGATATAGAAGTAAAACCTAGAAAATATGGACTCTGTGGTTGCCTCTGCTGTTAGCAAAGGTAGGTGTGCGTGTGAGCGTGCTTGTGTGTAACATGTACCTGCACAGG
>NW_010550293.1:0-8119 GCF_000687285.1 Phaethon lepturus | reverse complement strand
GGGAGATGGAACGACTATGTAGCGGCTGTAGCCTCCCCGAGGTCCTCGTTGCTGTGTATGCCAGTTATATTTTCCTCTCTCCGCCTGCAGATTTCCACGTCCTGCAGCATCGTGTTGTAGGCAATGCGGGGTGCCGAATGCTTAGATGCATGATTCAGGTTAGTGCAGGGACAAAGGAGAAGACAGGGCTCCTCTTCCTCCCTGTCCTTTGCCCCGGCCTCTCTGCAGCATCCCCTCCCTCCCAGCTCTTACCACGTGTGCGTGGGCAGGGTCTCCCAGGCAAGCACTGCTGCCTCCTGGCAGGGCACGCTGAGGGATTTGCTCCTCCATGGTCCCTTTGCTTTCCCGGTGCAGACGGAGGGGTATGTCAGCCCCACTGCTGCCCCTCTCCCTGAGAGCTGTATTGATTAAACCAGGCTCGGTCCTCTCCAGGTGACTGTGCCGTGCTGCAGGCACCGGAGGCAAGTGTGCCCACTCCGCAAGCGTGCCCACTCCGTGCTGGCAGCAGCAGCAGCTGGTGGCAGAAGGGAGGAGGGAGAAAAGTCAGAGGGATGACTGTCACTGTAATGTCTTGAATCCCCTTGGGGTGAATTGCCAGGGCTCATCTGGAGCACCTGCAGTCTCCTTTCAGTTTCTCAAGTGATTCCTTCACAGTCACAAATTGGGGATTTTGGGGGTAAGCTGCAGCAGATCTTGAAACTAAGCGTATCCTCATGGTTTAAAAATACTTCTCACTGGAGAACATGCAGCTGTTTGCTTCACTTTAAATAATCTGCAACTTCTTTTTAGTCCAAGTTTGTCCATCTCAGACCCAGGGAATTTTGTTGTGTCTTTGCCAGGCCAGAAGCCCTTGGCTATCAGAAATAGTCTCCCTCAGTTAATATTTACAGATTGTCATCAGTCACCTTCTGTTGGATAAGCTGAATAGACTGAGCGTCTCAAGTTGAGAAGCATAGTCCCTTTCCACCTCCAACACCGCTCTCTGGTGTCACCGTTTAGTTATATGTTTATTTATAGTTCCCCATGTTAGCAGATCAGGGATGAGTTACGCAGGGCTCTGACCTGGGGCTTCCAGGCACAAGCTTCCCCTGTTAGCAGGGAGAGAAAGCAATTAGAGAAGCAATTAATAAGCACACAGACTTTCCCTTCCTTATGAAAACTGATTCTGATATAATGAACTGGCTATCAGCCACCCATTTTTATACACCCTTTATTACCCATGGCACTGCCTTCGCTTTAGAAAAGATACTCAGGAACATGTTTTTAAAACACTGTAAGTCACTTAATCTCCTATTTGCTGAAATCCCCTGGGTAAATAGGCTCCCAAATCCCAGAAGACCTGTCCGTGTCTGCAGTGCATGTGTGCAGCACAGGTTGGCAGCCTCACCTGAGCTCAGGGGTACCCGTAACGGTGACATCAGTTATGGGGTGTGCTCAAAGGGAGGTCACCTTCCTCTGTCATCCCAGCCAGGCGATTTTGCTGCCACGTGCTGGGGTGTGACCTGCAGGTACAATTGGGAATCACCTGCTTTCTCCCAGCCAGGAACGCAATAGTTGTGTGTATTTGTCCCTTCTGTATGCGGAGGTGGGAGTGTTTTAGGACAGTGTTACCTTTGGTTGTTTCATGTTGGTATGCAATGACCTCCCAGAAGAGGAGTGAGAAGGTTTGGCTGGAGTGGGCAGGGAGCAGCAGGGATGCTGCCCACGGCTGTGGGCCCATGGATTGTGCTTGCCAGAGTAGCCCAGGAACTGGAGGTTTTCAGCAGGTAAATGTTGATGCAGCCTCATGCAAGACTCTGTAGAGAGGAGGGATGTTTCTGCTGTTTGACTCTTGCATGCGTTCTGACGACTACTATTTAATTACCCAGCTTTTTTCTTGCTTTCCCTCAGGCCTGCTATGAGAAACAAGAGGTCTCGCTCCCCCATGGCAGCATTGGCAATCACAGCTCCTTGATAGCTGCAGAGGCTCCTGCAGCCGGCCGCATGGAGAAGCCTGACAGCTACAGAGGACAAAATTCCTGCACTTTTCCGGGAAAACCACGTGGCCCAAATCCTAATCTTCTGTGCAAAGTCCAGGCAGAAGATGAATGGGATATGGCAGAAAGACATTCCTTCAAAATTGCCTGGAGATTGCCACTTAGCTGATGTGGCAGGTGGTGTGTGGAGGAGGAGGAGAGTCCTCCCCTCACCAAATTTCTCTCTTTTTCCATTCTTTGTTTCATGCAATCTCACTTGAAACCAGGGACTGCTGCACCATACGCTGTCCTGGCAGGTGACATGGCATTGCAGTCTGGCCAGGGACCCAGGACCCGCCATTAGGGAATCCAGCCTAGCCCATGGTGCCAGCAGTGCCTGCACATTTGGCCACCCAGATCCACCCCCTAAGCCTGATCCATCACTGACTAGGAGGAGTGCAGAGAGCTGCCCCTTCCCTCACTCCCCACACACTAAGGCTGTGACCCACTTTGGGAACAGCATGCCGTGGCACTGGCTGTGGGATGGGGAGCTCTTCCCCTATGAATTTTACAGCTGGTGCTGGAGCAGAGTCTTGCATTCATTTTTATACCTCACTTAGTGGAAATTTCCTCTTGGAGAGGGAGTGGAAAGCCTCATGGGAGGCAGGCATTCAAAGGAGCTGTTTGTCCCAGCCTCCAGGCAAGATCTATGCTGTTTTCAGATGTAAATAGGCAGTTCCGAAGGGAACACGCTGACTTTTCTTCCCAGTTATCTATGGACTGGTTGCAACCTCCGAGCTGGATTTGGTTCAAGGCCCTCCTTTGCTATTGTGTTAATATAGGCCATTACTGCTCCTCTCTGGCCATGTAAACAACCAAAAAGGCTCTGCTACCTCAGACATGCCAGTGCTTTTCTGAGCCATCATTCCCCCTCAAATCTGCTTCCCTAAAAAGAAAAGGGGTAAATTTGTGCATAACCCATCAGTGTGTGATGATGGGGACATGTCTGTCCCCAGGACCCTGGGAAAGTGCAGACCCGGGTGGGTGCTGCCACGCTCTGCGGTGCTGTGCCATCACCCCTGGGACGCGGCAGCTCGTCTGCAGACCTTCCTGCACACGGGGTCCTGTGAGCTTGACAGGAGGCGGGGCGGGTTTATAGCTGTCATGAGCTTTGCTCCTGGCACAACACTGAGTGTGGAGTGAGAGGACAGAGGAGCAGGAAGGAACAGGCTGCTCCATCTCCAGGGAGTCCTCTGTGCGCTTTTGGGGCACCGTGAGACGTCAGCATCATTACACTCCATCCCTCCCATCACTAAAGGGCAATGAGAGCATCCCGTGGCCTGCCTGCCCTTCCTGACCACATGTCTGCTTGGAAGGCCCCACTCCTGCATCCCTTGCATTTTATATCTGTCCGTTGCAGCTTCAGCAAGACCTTTCCTGGGACTCGGGAAGGCTAGGGGAGCTGGAGGAGCTGTAGCCTGGCCGGGTGGGCGCTGGTCGGACTGTGGGGCTGGGTGCCCTGCTGGGCACACCGGGCCAGTCACCCTCCCTTCCCGCCTAATTGCACATTTTTTTCAAGGGTGAGAAGGGATGTCAGACCTGACGGTGACAGCAGGGTCAGAGTCAGCCTCTGCTGATGGGGATTTCAAGCAACGAGCCTTCCAGAGAAAGTAAACAAAAACGCTTCTGATATTTTGATCACCGTTGGACTAAAAATAATCCCCTAGCACGTGGATGGCTCCTGCCACAGTCATGTCAATGGCTACGTACATCTCTGCCATTTGACATTGACAGTTAGATGAGGGTATATTCTGCTCACAAGCAGCAGCTACTGACCCTTGCCGCTACTGACCCTGGGGCTGAGATGGCTGAGGACAAGCCCCTTGCCAACACGGCTGCCGCTGTGCCTGTCCTCGCTGGGCGGGCAGGGGACGGGCAGGGGATGGGAAGCACCTTCTGCTCTGTGTGTCTGTGTGTAGAGAAGCATCGCTTTCAATGAGGGTTCTTAGCGTCAAGCTTCTCCACCCTGCGTGTAGCATCCACTCATGGACCGGGCAAATAATAACTTGAATTTGTCTGTGAGCTTTAGTGCTGGTGGGACATGTGAGTTTTTCCAGAGCTGGAAGGCACGGGGATGTTGGCTGGGACAGGGGTAGGGGGGTGATGGGGAGAGGCTGCCTGGAGGCAGACGGTGGGGAGGGGGATGTCCTCGGCCACCCGCAAGCCCCCTGGGGAGAGCAGATGGTATGTGGGGAGGCTGCCATGGGTCCTGGGGCGGGGAGGCAGTGGCAGGGGAGATGCTGGGATGCTACCTGGGGCTATCCGGGGTGGGCAGGGAGGGGAGGGAAGGCTGTGGGGAAGGAGAGTGAGAGATTTCCCTTGTCTGGGGGGGATTTTAACCCTGACAGGGGGCCCTGACCTTCCCAAGTGACCCAGCCTCCTCCCTGCTAGCTTTCACCCTAGGCTGGGGTTAAAGCGCTCGGGTGGGATTTGTGCTGTGATCTGTGGAGGGCTGGGAAACAGAATCACACTCAGGATCCTTCCGCAGGATTATCTCCTGGCCTTAGGGAGCAGGCAGGGTCAGCACTGCCCTTGCCGTCAGCCTGCCAGGGCCACCACGGAACCGCAATGAGCCTCTCCCACTTGCCCTTGTGTCTGGCAGCCCCCACAGCAGCTCCACTGCTGCGAGTGGGACGGGATCGCTCGGTGCTCAGCACCCAGAGGCTCCCTGCCCAAAGGCCCTCTCCCAGTCCCTCTGCACCCAAGGTTTCATGGGGATCCCCTTGATGCAAGGGTCGTGCCACTGCTGTGCCCACCCATCACCTGGACATGCCAGGCCCAGGGACATGGGCAGCAGGGAGTGACATGTCTGCTCCTGGTGGTTTGATGCTCTGGCTTTTTTGGGAGCTGCTCTCCATCCATCGCCTCTGCACTGGGCTGACAGGTTGTGTGGTGAGCAACGATTTGTCACCCGTGTCCCCCACATTGCTCAGGGCTGGGGTTTGGCTAGTCACTTTGAAATGCTGTGTGTCACAGAGCCTCACCAGCCACGCCTGTCATTTGAGCTCCTGTCTCAGAGGGTCACCTTCAGTGCTCGATGCTGAAGACAGTGGAAAACAGACACTCCCTAATTATGCTGCAAGGTCTGAGGAAAGACCTGACATTTGCTGAGGTGCCACCTGCGCTTCCCCAGTTTACTTAGTGGCTTTGCCGAGGGTATGTGACAGCGAAGGGAGGGCTTGATGGTGAAAAAACAGGTAATACCGAGGATTTGGGACGTACTGACTTCTGCTGGATAGCAAATGTGCACGGGGAGAATCGATCCCTAAACCCATGAGACCTCAGGGAGGGCAAGCTGCTTGCTGATTGCAAAATTATATGGAAAACTGGTTTATTCCCTTTCCGCCTCCTTCCCAAGAGGAGCCTGTTGATGCTGAGAAACTCATATATTGGTCCCAGTACTAACCAGAATAACTTGCATGCACTTTTGAGGCTTTTCTCTCCAGCCCTGGGCTCTGCCAGCACCCAGCTGGGGAGTGATGCCCGACCCACGAGTGGGGACGGGTGTGTGCGTGGGTCAGCAGCACCAGTGAAAGCCATCACCGGTAATTCCCTCACAGAGAAACACCCCAGGACATCGCTGAAGATTTGCTTTTAAGGCTTAAATGTCTGTCTTTACCCCAGCACCACATGGTCCATGCAGGAAGGAGAAGAAGGAGCCACCGGCATGGGCTGAGGTCCCTTGTTCTGCACCAAGGGCTGGGCTGGGTCCCTCCAGTTTCCCCCAGTGGCCCTGGGGATACTCTGGGCTGGGAAGGGTACACACCTGGTGCCATCTAGTGGCATTGGGACACGGAAATGGCCGTGGCTCTTTTCTATTTAATGTTTTTATTACTATTATTAGGTATTACAGGGGTATATGACTGCATGGCATATCAATTGTGTGGGCTATGAGTGGCCCCTTAGTGGGGTGTGAGACTTGCAGGAAAATAAAAAGGTGGGAATTCTCGTGTGAAGTAGTATGCACAGAGTGTGTAGATATTTCTGCCAGCCACATATCTGGCAGTTTTGAGGGAAGATTGTGAAAGAAAGCGATGAGCAGAACTGTCAGGATGTGTCCTGTGCTTTACAAAACCAGCTGGAGCTTGTGCGTGCAGAGAGGAGAGGTCGAGAGACAGCGCTGCCAAGAGCCAGGGCCCAAGAGACGGATTTCTTCCCTCTCCGCAGCAGTCGGGGTTCCTGCTGCAGTGAAGGGCTCTAGGATAAGGTTTTGGTTGGCTTAACCTGACCTAAGGCCATATTGGCACCAGAAGACGGGTTCCTGCCCTGACCCCCGGGTGCCTGCCCACCACCTCCATCATGTTGGCTCTAAGGGTCGGCTCCACTTCTGTGACAGCAAAATGACAAGCAAAATAAATAGTTTTGCATGGGTTTGCCTGGGGCAGTTACTTCTCTCCAAGCTCCAGCTGCCAGTTCCACACCTCCTAACTCTGCTGTCTCCAGTTGCCATCCCAAACCTTGTGGTTTTCAGCCTGTTTCCAGCCTCCGTCCCCGATCTGCCCTTGCCCATGCCAGACAGAGCCGTTCTCTCACTGGCTGTTCACTTGCTGCTGCCCGCAGCGTTGTGGAGAGCGTGGGGCTGCGGTGCTGCCTGTGCCTGCCTGTCCTGCCCGCCCTGGCTCACGCAGCCTGTGCGGGGGCCATCGTGTTTTGCCCAGATGGGCTGTTCTAAAAGGGGTGCCAGTCTGCCACCAGTTAATATAAATGGGTTGGGTTTAAAACAGCTGCTGGGAAAACCCCTGTGTTTCAGGGCTGGGACAATGTATTTGCAAGGACTTTTGCAAGAGCAGACTTCTGGAGCAGTTTGTTATATCACATATTCTTGCAGGGTTTTGGGAAAAACGTAAAGCAAATCTTGGTTCACAGATGAGTATTGTATTTTTTCCTTCACTGCATTATACCCTGTGAACTTCTCCACGCAGATCTTTTGTGCCTAACAAAATGGGCTTGTGCTATGCTGAATTATGTCATTTTATGCCCTTCCAGCCTGCCCAGTGCTGAGAAAGAGCTGAATCTCCATTCCCAGACACGAGCTGTGGCTCCTGCTGATGCTGCCATGTGGTCCATATCCCATTTCGCTCGTGTCTGTTGGGGTCTCATCCAGCATGAACCAAACTTGGGAGTGAGAGCTGGGTCTGGCCAGGGCAAGGATGAGGCCACACTGAGGTGTGGTAGCCCAGAAAGGAGCTGGGGTAGCCACTAAACACAAGCTCTTCGTTAAAAACTCTATGGAAGAGGAAGAGCACTTCTGTGCATGGGCTAAGGGCTGTGCTCTGCCTAGTGTGAAGCACTGGTGTAAAAATCAGGGTGGAAGAAGCTTTGGCATTGCACGAGACTGCATTTTGCAATCCTGCCCCATATGTCAGTGGCCTTGCCCTTGCTGCACGGGTGACAACATACCAGGAGTGGCCCGGTGTGGGTGGCAGCACCCATCTGTGTGTGCAGCTCTGGACTGTGGCCACCCCAGGGCACCCTTGTCCCGCAGACCTGTGCTGCTTGTTGCACCCGTGGGTCTCCCCACTGCGGCTGCAAGCAGGGCTGTTTAGTCAGGGCAGCCAGGGGCTGGTTTGGAGCTGGTCTGTCAGTGGAGCTGGGGAGGCTGGGGGCTGCTGCCCACCCTGAGCGCTGCTGTGGAGAGGCAGCGGAGACAGTGCCTGGGCAAGGGGCTAAAGCACACGCTGCAGCGGGCAGGACGCAGCCACAACTGCAGCACTTGTCTGCAGCTCAGTCCTGTGCAGGGCAGGGGACAGGAAAGCACTGACCCTTCTCCTCCATACTGCGACCTGCCTGTCTTGAGCGACGACTCAGGCAATTGCTGCTGGGGTAGCGGGACATCTCCTGACCTCCCTAAGAGTCTGTACCCCCTGGGTGTGTGCTGGTGGTGCAGAGCCCCCGCTGGGGCCGAGTCGGTCAGTAACCCACATGGCGAAGGCCTCCGGGGCCTTATTGTAACCATGTTTTGTGACCCTTTTGTGAGGAACCATCTTCTGCATGGTGCCTGGGATGTGACCCCGGGCTGGCTGCCAGGACACATGGATGATGAGCTCTGCCCGTTCTCCTTAGGAGCAGCAGCACGAAGGGAATTGCAAAGACAGAGACCTCCC
>NW_010550292.1:0-605 GCF_000687285.1 Phaethon lepturus | reverse complement strand
CCAGCCGTTTTCCTGGGATTTGGCTCGTTTTATTCCCCGCCCTGAAACGAAGGTGCTGCTTTTGGGGTCAGGTACCTCGCAGTGACATCGAGCCTCATCGCTCGATGAGCGAAGCCAAACCACCCCGGGACCTGCCGGCCAGGAGACCCGGCGCCGCGCGGGAGGAATTAGAACCTCCGAGTGGTTCGGGCTTTTCCCAGGGAGCTGATCCCTGCTCATGTCCTGCTTTTCCACAGCGTTTCCATCAGCGCGGGGTAACCGAGGGGTCCCTGTTCCGGATCCTGCCTGGGTCCCTGCTGTGTAATTTTGGCATCCCTGGGGACGGAGGTGGGCTCCATCCCGACGCCGTGCCACTCTCACCGGGAGGAGGAATTCGTATTTTCCTTCTTTTTAATTGGCTTTTCCCTTCCTGCATCTGCTGGTGGCTCCGGCGTCGGCCGTGGGGTGGGATGGGAACCCAGGCGGCGGCTCTGCCCCCCATGAGCCGAGCACTGGGGGCCATCGCCGTGGGGGTGGGAGAGGGAGGACGCGACCCACCCGGAAACCACAAACGGTTTCGATGTGTTTATTATCGCGGGCACAACTTCCCCCCGCCTCGTTTCCCA
>NW_010550291.1:0-5627 GCF_000687285.1 Phaethon lepturus | reverse complement strand
GTATGCGTCGTGTCCGAGACTTCCGCGTCAATGCAATTAACTCAGAAAGCTTGCAATAGCAAAGGAAGATTTGGATGTTATAATAAAGTCAAAAGCAGAGGAGACATTGCAGTCTAAAACTTGCTACCTATTCTACCAGAAAAGAGTAGGCTTGAAAGAGTCAAGGGAAAGAAGTATTTCAAGGAATGAACTGAGGCAGACAAGTGAAACAATAGACACTTTGATTGCTCCCTCATATGCTCTTCAAAATCTTAAGTCAACGATTGCATTAGTGTCCACAAGCTTCTTCCCACACAAAAGTACAAACAGCTCAAGTCATGCTTTGAAGTTCATACTGCTTCACGTTAATGTACAATTTAAAAATCCCATTTTTAAATTCATCTATAATCCTGAAAATCTGCTAGTTTCAATCATTTGTGTCATATGTAGGCTATCAACAAGTTACTGAAAAAAGTTCCTACTGTTGTTATGGTCTGCTTTAATGCACCATTCTGAGTCTGCCAGCCTTGCAAAAGCATCTCTCTGAGCACTACCTAGAGAATTATTTTCTCCCAGATAAAGCACAGAAGCTCATCAGAACAGAAGTCATCAGAAGGCAAGCCTGTAAGTGAAACGAAAAAGAAAAGCCTTCATTAGGCTTAGGTGCCTTGCTAACCAGCTGTTATGCTACTGGGGGCAGGATTTGCAGAGTAAGAGATAAAAAGGACTACTACCATGCCCGACTGTCTCTACCAGAAAACAGGGTAACTCCCAAGAACACATTTTATTCATATAAAACAAAAATTTGGCAGTCATATACATTATGTGGAAATGTATTCTCTAGCTTTGCTCTGAAAACCACTGGGGGATTTTTGCGTTTTCACATGGAAAACACCCTTACGAAAGCTTCAATAAGCATCTGTGCCACTAAAACCAAGTTTTTCTTCTACAGCTTTGCTTTCTGTTCCACACTTGCTGTAGCAGAAGCCATGTGTTTGGCATATTTCAAAGCATCTTTTCTTCTGGTGATAATCATTGGGCTCTGTCACAGTTTATTACCATCCAACATTCTAATTTTAAGGCTCTGTTTTACACAGGCCAAATGGTTACAGGAGTGACGTCAGCCAGTTGGCCTTTCAGCCTGCTAGCATTTGTGAAGCTGAAAGTACATTAGCAACTGATGACAAAATTCATAGACTCTTCTGCAGCAAAGCCCTTAAAGCAAACTAAACAGTTTTCAAAAGCTCTTGACAATTTTCTTCAGTACTACTAGAAAAATTCAAGACGTATGAAATGTATCTCTACCTATGCGTGTCATGCAATCCAATGGCATCCCTAAGATCCCTAACATTCTGCTGTTAAATGTCTCTACAGTCCTCCTGAAAATAGATAGATTAAATATCCATAGATAACCAGCAAGCTTTAAGTCCAACCACTTTAAAGACTAGGGCTGAAGTTACAGTTACCGCCGTGTACATATTATTCTCTTTAAGTTTTAACACATGAAACAGGAAGAGGAAAAAAACACACTAGTACACATTTTAAAGAAAGGACTGTTGTAAGAATGTCACAGAACCACAGGAAAAAACTCCAAAGAAATTTAATGTTTAAGGAATGAAAACTCTTTACGAGTCTTTCTATCTCTGAAAAGTCATGTGCCAAAGTCTGTAATCACATTCAAACATATCGAGATGGCACCTCAAAAAACTGAAATATCATACTAAGTACTACAAATCCATTATCATCTGTGAGAATCAAGCACCATTTATTAGATTTAAAAGAACTTATGACCTCTCTAAGAACACTTCTTACGTATAGTCATGATAGATGTTCTGCTGTATAAATTCGGTACTGCCCTGCTATGGCTAACATGAGGTACCAGGGAAACAAACATGCTTAGAAACGAATGATGAAATAGTGCTCAATAGCACATGAATGACAATGTCTTTGGTGTAGAAAAGAAGTTACATTAACAAGAAATTCCAAGGTATAATTTAGATACAGAGAAGAGATGGAAGAGATGGCATTAAAGGGTCTGCATAGATTATAACTCACAGATACACTCTTGATCCAAAGTGTTGCTAGTGAGCAGTTTCTGCAACAGCCACAAAAACAGTTTTCCAGTGCAGTGGAGGAAACGAAGTTGAAGACAAAACTAAGTCACCAAACCCAATTTTTTTCTTCAAATTAGCCACCTGTTCTGTTTCCATCCCTTTCATCTTTCTCCACCAGACTTCTAAGACATCTGGAGAGTTTGTTGTTATAAGATATCCTCCCACGTTTCCTTATCATTTTACCTAGAAGAGTTCCAGGAAACCAAAACTTTCATAAGCCCTGTACATCACACATCACACATCAACCACATATTCCTCTACACCTACTCCATGTCTAAAACATAGATCTGAAGGTAGTTGTCAGAACAACAACCACAAAAGAACAGCTCTGTGAGGCCCCCACCACAAGCCACGGCTACCAATCATGGCCAGGTCACATTATCACTTCCCACTCTGCTTGCCCTCTCAGTCCCCGAGCACAACAGCAGGATGGGCCCCAGACTGACTCACACTATGTGGGGATGAGCCACAAAGAGCAGAGTGTGGATCCCACAGGTTGTGGCCATCGTGGGGTGATCCGCAACACTGACAGCCAGGCGGTCCCCAAGCCCCCATGCCCACCGCCCCCACGCACCTTCTTTGGTCTGGGCATTGGTGATTTGCAGGTCACAGCTGGCCACCTTCAGCTTCTCCCAGCCCATGATCTGGCACTTGAGGTCACACAGGGAGATGTGGAGGCTGTTGAAGGTGACTGTGTCATAGTTCAGCTTGGAGGAGAACTTGTAGTGGACTCACGACATGGTCGGGGCCTGCTCCACAACAGCGTCTACCACAGCAGACCAAAGGGGGCTGGGGCAAGCAGTGTGGGCTGAGCTCACCCCTGCAACAACTCCGGCCTGCGGCCCTCAGTGATGGGTGGGTGGACAGGCGACGGGCAGAGACCCCACAGCCCCAGTTTGGCCTCTGCTCCCCCTCTCATACGTGGTGCTCCCAGGCCCAACCACTCAATGTGGGGACTCGAGCACCTCTGCCTCAGTGTTCTGTTGAGGGGGTTTCCACAGGGGCTGCCTGCAGGGGCTGCCCTGATCGCATCACTGGGTGTGCCCAACAGCACATTGCACCCACCCCCCATGCCTCAGGTGACCTTATGACAAAAAAGCCGTCTCCCATCACCCCCCAGGCCTGTGGTGTCCCTCCTGTCACCCCCTGGGCCTTCACCACCCAGCATCACCTCCCGTCAGCCTCTGGTCCTGCACAGGCTCTCCCAACACCCCTGGGCCAATCACTGCCCAATGGCCTGTCAACCCCATGACGTGCGGAAAACAGACTCCACAATCTGTAAGATTGTAAAGTAGGTATGTTTATTCAGCGCTGGGCAGCACGGGGGGGTAGTCCCACCAAAAACCGTGCGCGCCCCAATGCGGCACTTACTTCAAATACATACAGCAAAGTGTTGCATATACATAAAGTTTCGCAATATGCCTATACATATGCATGATCTGTTCCCGCTTTGTACTGAAATGAGTTCCAAGATGTTATTTCCATGAATTCCTCCCATCTGCGCTTGCGCAGTGCCTTCTGGTGGTGGTCGCTGAGGGTCGTGAGGATGAAGGCCGGTGGCTCCTCTTCATCACCACTAGTAACCCCTTGTTCTTACGCAGACTCAGTTGTTCTTTGGTTTTCGTCCAAACCACAAGGTCAGTTTCAGCCGGTTCTTGAGGCACTCTCCTGGTTCTTATCAGGGACCGTCCTTGTGAGGAGCTACAAGTGTTCTCACTCCTGTCAGTTTATCAGGAACTGTCTTTGTAAGGAACTACGTATCTCCTGCTTTAGTTACTTTACGCAAAAGCTAACAAGATTTCAAACCTTATCTACTAATTAACTGCTAAGATTCCCTTAACCCCTCCTCTCACCCAGGCTGTCATCACCTGATGTCCCCTCCTGTCACACCCAGGCTGCCGTGGTGCTTGGCTGCCCATGCCCGGGCCCAGTGAAGGGAGGGGACATCTCAGGGTATCTGAGTGTCTCTTGTTGCATTTATGGAAAGTTCAGTCAGAAGCCAATGGCCATTTATGTTTATGGCCATCAACCAATGTACTTGTACTGCTTCCGTAAATACAAAAGATGAGCCATTGTCATGGGAGACTCCGTTCTGAAAAGTACAGAAGGTCCAATATGCAGACCAGACCCACTTCTTAGGGAAGTCTGTTGTCTCTCTAGAGCCCCAGTTAAAGATGTGAAGAATAAGCTTCCTGCTATGGTACAGCCCTGAGATTATTATCCATTATTGTTTTTTTCAGGTAGGCAGCAAAGTTGCAGTAAGAAATCCAAGGGCAATCAAGAGAGACTTCAGGGCCTTGGCACAACTAGAGCAGGCTGTCCAGGGAAGTGGTGGAGTCACCATTCCTGGAGGTATTTAAAAGACCTGTAAATGTGGCACTTAAGGTTTAGTGGTGGACTTAGTGCTAGGTAAACGGTTAGACTAGATGCTCTTAAAGGTCTTTTATAACCCAAAAGATTCTATGATTCGATGATTCTATATCTCAACTGTGGCACATCCACAGTTGCTTGAACTCAGAAGAGGAGGATTCAAAAGCAAGGAGTGAACCATTAGCATTAGGAGGTGCCCCAGGACAATATTTCTTGCTTTCCCAATCATCACAGCTGCTGCTTGCAACAGTCCTAGTGCATGAGATCATGCTTGGAATTACAAGGCCTAGTTCTGCTGGGTTATGGCTTATAGATGTTTCTGGGACAACTGGCTATTATTATCTGTTCATGTAAATATAATATAAAAGGTTTGTTGTAGTCTGGAAGTGTTAACAAGGGAGCTTCAGCTGCTGCTTGGTTTAGATTTTTAAATGCCTTTTGCTTTTCTGGAGTCAGGAAACACTTTTGATTGCAGTGCTGTCGTATAGACCCAAGGGATAGATATTTTTGCTATTTCCATCTCCTTGGTTTTCCTGGTAACAGTGATTTGGCAGCCTATGTTTTGATATGGCAGCCTTCCTTATAAGCCTGTGGTGCATTAAGGATTATACATATTCCTTGCATGATCGTCCATAGCCACAGTCCAGAATACAGCAGCAGATGAAAACAACCTGACTGTTGGATATGCACAAAAAGCCCTCCTTCCACTGAAAAAGAGCGCTCGAGGGTATTTGCCCCATAGAATTCTCAGTGGTACAAGAATGGCCATCTACATTATGAATTGCCATTAAAAAAAGGAACGATACTGCCCTTCCGTCAAGAAAGCTTTCTCACTAGTCCATCATTCAGCAAAAGTATGGTACATGCTTCCCTTTCTCTTTTCCCTGCAGTCAGGGATAATGACAGGGTTAGTGGACAGAGGTAGGATTATGGGTTCGGAGTTAGGAGTTAGGGATTAGCGTTAGTACCAGGTGTCGGGTTAAGAGGTAGGGTAAGGGGTCACATTAAGGGATAGGGTTAGGGCCATGGGGTTGGGGTCTACGGGTAGTATTAGGTGTACAGGGTCCTTAGTAGGATTTCGGGCTCTGCAGGGTTTCAGGTTAGGGCTTAGGGTATAAAAGTCTATAGTCCCACGGCTGTGGGCATGGGGGCCTGGATTTTGCC
>NW_010550290.1:390-3653 GCF_000687285.1 Phaethon lepturus | reverse complement strand
GCGTGGATGGAGAGTCGGGCTAGGGGGGTACCAGGGCATTTTGGGGTTCTCTGGCACAATGTGGGGCAGGGCATGGGGTGCTGCCAGGGTTTGGGGGGCTGTGACCCCCTGTAGGGGGGTCACTGCCCCCGGGGGCAGCTCCCACAGCCACCCTGAGCCCCTCGGTGTGTATTTTGGGGTGGGGGGGCACCTTCCCTGGGTGCTGCAGAGCCCCACTGGCAGGGGTCCGACAGCACAGGGGAGGGAGGGGACTGTTTGGAGTACAGTGGATCCCAACCGTTTGGAGGGCCAGGAATGCGATATGGGGCTGCGTTCACTCCTTCCCTGGGGAAGGACTGTGTCCCCCTCCCTCCTTGGACCCGTCCCCAGCACCTGCAGCTGCGCCCGTCTCAGGGTTCGGCTCGGTCTTCAGCTGATGAACCCCGCTTTAGAAGCCCCTGAAGGGGCAATGAGGGGCAGAGCACTGCCCCCCACATTGCATTTCACAGGGGGCTCGGGGTGAGGGTCCTGTGCCCCCTGAACCGATCGCAGCCTCCTTCTGAGATGTCCTGGGCACTCAGGGTGGCTTCCAGCCCCGGGGCATTGGCAATACAGAGGGTGAGTGATGCTCCGGGCGCTATTTTGAGGGAGACGGATGGGAAGCTCCAAGTGCACCGGCTTGGGAGATCCAAAGTCTGCTCCTGGTTTTGCCATGTTCCTCTGGCATGACCTTGGGAGGTGAACTTAATCCCGTCTCCTCTGTAGTGGGAATAAAAATACTTTCCCGTCTCTCCGGAGGAAGGAGCAGATTCCTGGGAAGTCACCGTAAGCTGATCAGGCTGCTCCCCATGCCGGGCACCGCACAGCAGCCGGCGGGCCAGGCCGACAGGGTTTGCATTGAAAACAGGCGGAGAAGAAGAGGGGGAACCCCATCACCCTTGGCACAGCCATGCAGGCAGGAGGTTTTATTCAGGATCCAGCTTTTGCCCCAAAAAACCCCGTGAAGTTGGGAAGTCAAGATGAAGAGATTCAACCAAGGCCGCGCAGCCCAGCGGTAGCAGAGCAGGATGCAGCACCACAGTCTCCCGTGCCTCTTCTCGTTCGTGCATGCCCTCCCTCCGGTGGGGGATGAAGGCGGTTTAGGGCAATAGTCACTGAAAGCAGAAAAAAACACACCACGGCCGGGAGAAAAATGCTGCTTTTTAATGGTGCAAAGAGGATTTTGCAAATAACGGAGTTAAACCTCTAAACTGGCACGAAAGCCTGGTCAACTAGTTTTGGGGTTTCCCTCCTTTTTTCAAGCAGATTTTGGGCCCCTTTGCCAGGTATTTCCTCTCCCTTGCCTGGGCAGCAGACACTGATGAAGCGATTAAAGGATCACCGGTATTTCTGTCCGGGATGGAGGTGCCGGAACGAGCTGCACTTGCACCAGGGCTCGTCCCTGGCAGCTTTGTGCAGGCTGGGGCCAAATCGATGCCAACCAACCTCTCCATCTCCTGCTCTCGTGCCCACGTTTGCACCTCTCAAGCGAGCTAATCCAGGCTGGGAAGCGCCCGCTACGTCTCGGCAGCTCCATTTTCTCCACCGATGCAACGCAAACTCCCTTCCCGAGCCAGCTCTGGCCCTGGCGGGCTCCCCGTGGCCACGCGCCGGCACTCAGCGTGGCCCCTCGGTTTGCTTAATGAACTTTATGATCGCCCCTGAGCGGCCCCGGCTGCGCCTTTTCGCTGGCGTTGGAAGGTGAGTTGGGCCGGTAGATGAGTTTTCCCAGACTCTCCTTTGGGATTCCGCTGCCCCAGCCCTGGCATGGGGCTTTCCAGGCATGAAGTTGATTCAACGCTGTGGATGAGGAACGCTGGGGAGCTGCCATGTCTCCTCCAAAAGCCTCCCAGTGGAAAAAAAAACCCTCTGTGTTAAAAAAGATTTCACCGTCCTGCCGGTATGGATGCTGCCAACTTTCCCTTACAGCCCTGATCTTCAGGAATTTTACGGCTGGCTGTAAATCCGCGCTCAGCAAGGCTCTACATCGGCTGTCTGCCGTCCTGCGCCCGGACTCCAAGCCCTACCGTTGTACCACGCCGGGGGAGCTTGGTGTAGGGCCAAAAGAACCGGGAGGAAATGGGGTAGAAATTAGATGTACATCGTTTCGCTGCTTAGCGGAAAGGTTTTGATTTGGAGGTTGGATCTGGCTGGTTCGGCTCCTCTCCCACCAGAAGAAAACACCTGGTTTTCTTTTTCCTCCTGGCTCGCGGAGGGTGAGCTCGGGTGCGGGGATGCTGCCAGGCAGCCCCAGGACGCCTGTCGTTGTCAGAGGTGGGGGGGTTTGAGGGCTGCCGGCGGGGAACGCGGAGGTCTGCCGGCGGCAACGCGTCGCATCTCATCTGCTGCCTCAGTTTCCCCATCAGTAAACGCAGTAAAGTCTTCAAAGCGATGAAGTTTGGAAGGATAAAAAGGCATTTTAAGAGAGAAGCTGATTTTTGAGGAGGGGAAAAAAAAACCCTCTCAAACTGCTTGGGTGCGCCTGGGTCCAGGTCTCCACCACCGTGAAATACGCTTTGAAGAATAACTCCTGTTGAGGGCATCGTTTCCAGGCTGGATCTTTCCGCTCCGAACGCGGTGACAAAAATCACGCGAGCTGGCGGGACCGTGGCGGGGGACGCCTGGGGCTGCGTCGTTACCAAAACGCTTCACTGCCAGGGAGCGGGACCACGACCTGGACCTGTCCCCCTTCCTTCGGCTTTGCCGGGAGGTATCGGGGTGTCTGCACCTCCGCGCCCAAACCCACCTCGGGGCAGGGACCAGCGACTTAGCGCCGGCTTTGGGCGCTCGTCTGCCTGAAGCTGGTGTCTGCTTATGGCACGTTTAGACTCCTCAGCCTGGGGTTGGAGCGTCCGTCCGAAGGAACTAATCCAGGATAACGACAGCAAGTAATTAGCGAGCTGTAGCCGTGTCCAAAATGTCTTCTGCGCGGAGCGGGTTTAATTAACCTCTTAGGGTTTCTCACCTGTGGCAAGTTTGTTCAAAGTTAGATTTCCACCCACTTGGGATCCAAGTGGCTACATCTCTGACTCATCAACGCTTGTAATTAACACGGCAATTATATTCGCAGTGAGACTCGGAGCATCTTAAATTATCCTTTTTTTTTTTCCCTCCCCCCTTTTTTTTAAATATTATTATTATTATTTTGTGCATTTCATTTCCTTGCCACCATCTGTTGCGAAATGGCTGTCTCCTTGCTGCGTGCGCTTAACACCACCATCTGGACAAATTATTTGTCCCATTAA
>NW_010550290.1:0-330 GCF_000687285.1 Phaethon lepturus | reverse complement strand
ACGAAATGAAATGGTACTGGCGACCCGCCGAACGTCTGCTAAAGGCGAACCAGCCCACTCCGAAATCCGAAGCACGCCGCCAAACCGCGTCGAGCCTGACATTATGAGGTGTCTGTTTAATCGTCTAGTGCACTAATTGGTCTCTTTGCACGGCACCGAGGAAAAAAAAAATCTCTCTCTCTCCTCTTCCCTCCGCATTATGTGGGTCTCCCCCCATAACTCCGAGCAAAGCAAATGCGGGCATTAAGTTCGCGGTCCCGCGGGCTTTCGGGGCAGCTCAGCACCGCGGCTCGAGTTCCCGAAGCTCCTCTGCCCTTTGGCAGCGACAAG
>NW_010550289.1:0-4119 GCF_000687285.1 Phaethon lepturus | reverse complement strand
TAGTGATTCTGTGATTCTGTGATAATCTTCCCCGGTACCGTGGTCAGGCTGACAGGCCTGGATAATACATAATAATCAAATCAGTTATGGCAAACTTGCAGCAGTTTTTAGTGAATGAGGACTGTAGAACTCTTTGGGTGAGCTCTTCAACTCATATTTGTACAATCAATAGTTTTTACATCCATGTAGAAATGCAAAAAATTGCTAAAGGAAGGAGTTGCAGGAAATTTAACTTCTGGGTAGAACTAATATATAGGTTGAAGGCTGTCTAGCCAGCAAATAAATAGTTCATACCCAAAACAAGATCAGCTCACTTATCCGAGACTTCCTTTAATTATAAAACAAGCCATCCAGAATTATCTGTAACAAAAAGCCTGTTCACTGCACTGTATGAGAATGTGTTTAAACAAGCCCATCTATTTTCTGGCTTAAATTGTTTGTTGTTAGAGCAGGTAGCCTTCACTGAGGTGTGAAAAATATCAAGTATATTATTTTAATGTTGTGCAACATAGATTTATGGCAAATTATGACACCTTAAGAATTTTGATGTAAGAAAACTAGGTTAGAAACTGCTGCTAGCAACTTGTCTTTAGAGGTGACTTTACAAGTGTTCAAACCCCATTAGATCATGAAGAAAGGTTACATGCTGCCTGCACCGTACCCATTCTTTAGCTAAAGGACACTTTCCAATGCTGTCAGGCACATGAAATCTGTTTTTTTATCTAATATTTTAACTTTTTTAAATCATAGGTATCTACAAAGAACAGTAAAACACCCTACCTTGTTGCAGGATCCAGTTTTAAGGCAGTTCTTGGAAAATTCTGAGGTATTTACATTCTTTTAAGTTCCTTATTTGTTTCCAGATATGGTAATGTACAAAGCAATGTACTTTTTGTATTGAGACCTAATCTCCTAAATTCATATGAAATCAAATTGGATTGTACCCTTCATGGGGACAGAGTGACAAAAGGCTACTTAAGTAATCGTGTACAAAGTCTATTGTCTCTACCTCTCATAAATCTTAGGTTGGTAGTGACCAAAAGCTATCTGCTGTTCAATGACTTCTGCCAAGTGAGTTGGTCTGTCCGGTTCTGAGTGAAGCTCATCATACAAAGAGTGAAAATCCATAATCAGTGCTACCGAGGCTTAATTAAGATTATGAATTAAACTGACTTGGAAACAGTTCTTGCCTCTAGGAGTCAAGCTTGAGGTTTATTGGCATGATAATGTGAACAGGCATGCAGTGCTGCTGTCCATGATAGATACTTTGTGGACAGAGGACTTCAGTCACCAGTGCTATCAATCTGGCACTTTTCACAAAATGAAATATATTGTGGAACAAATTGTCTGTTATGTCTCCAAAAGCATAAGTCTATAAATGTGCATAGTGGATTTGCTGTAATAGTGGATTGTCTTTTGGCCAATGTCAATATCTTAACTATGCTAATAAGTCACAGAGGCCTCAATATTGACAAAAGCATCACTGATAGATAGCTTAAAGTGTCCATACTGCTGACACAAAGTATCAGATGCGAAGGGTAAATGGCCTGACATTGGGGCCGCTTTGTACAGCATATTTAGACTAATGTTAACAAAGAATAATATCAGTTTAAAGTTTGTTAACTTACTCCTGAGGATTTCTAAGTACCTCACAAATGCACAGTTCTCACAGCACTCATGAGGTAGGTTTTGAAACCTGGCCTATATTTAAAAGCAAAAAGACATCAACTTTTTATGATCTGTACATGGTGTGAATCTTGCATTACAATGAAGTGTTTTACAGAATTTCTGTATCTTACTGTAAATCTAAGCTTTTCTCTTTCTGTAGTGGCAGTTTATTCTCTGTAGTATATAGGTGGCTAGTTAGGACCTTTGGCTAGTTCATAACTTCTGACAAGTAGGTTGTTTGTTCCATTTAAATGTAAAGGTGTAGAAGAAAAGTAAATAGTCTATATTGTGAAGTTTTCCTCTGAGAATGTAAAAATAGTAAAACTGAGAAATTAGATTCCATTATATTGTAACACATAGGAGTAAAGAAAATAGGCTATCCTTTTCTTTCTCCCTTGTATTCAGTTTAAACCTCCAGCCTTTTAACCAGTCTGTTTGCCCTTATTTTTCATTCATTTCCAGCTGCCGAGAGCAGTTAACACCCAGGCTCTGAGTGGAGCAGGAATACTGAGGATGGTAAACAAGGCTGCTGACGCTGTCAACAAAATGACAATCAAGATGAATGAATCAGATGCAGTAAGAGCTGATTTTTTTTTTACTTGAATAATGAGTCAAATTAATGAGGTGCAATGATTGCATTTTAAAGCTGTAGAAGTAGAAAATGAGATAGTAATCTGCTTATTGGCTTGGATTCTTAGTGTATCAGTTGACCATCCTAGCAATAAATAGATAGTTTGCTGCTTTAAAACAAGAAATGCTGTTGGTAATCTAAATTATAATGCTATACTCTTTCCTCTTTTGTCAGTGGTTTGAAGAAAAACAGCAGCAATTTGAGAATCTGGATCAGGAACTTAGGAAACTTCATGCCAGTGTCGAAGCATTAGTCTGCCACAGAAAAGGTAACTTTATTTTTATGTGACTGCATGAGCTTAAGTGCTTAGAGGTTTAGAAAATGTTAATGAAACAGGAACTTAGTATGTCAGAGCTCTTAACTAACAAATAGTTTTACAGTAAATTTTAATGCAAAAGTCTTCTAACTACCTTTTAGTTTAAACTGCTCTAGCATTCTGGTATACCTGTTTTTAATCTTAATTTTATCCAAAATATATATAATTCCTTCTGTTGAACTTTAAAGTTACTATATTGATTACCATGAATTTTTTGTCTTGCAGAGATTTAATGCCATAACTAGCAGTGATATGTTACAGTAAACATCTATAAATGTATCTAGATCTTATGGTGTCACCCAACACCAAGGGGACAGACAGGTTTTTTTAGGGATCCTTGGCAGAATGATGACAGCACTAAGTTGCATTTACAATTAAAGCTTTATTTTTCTTATCAGGATTTTATAATTAGTATAGCATAGAATTTATAATTAGAATAGCACAAGATTTCTATAAGCAGAATCAGTGTAGTACAATTTTATAAGTAGCGTAGTACAGAATTTTATAGCACCACTTAGCTTATGGTTTCTAATCACCTGGACCCTCTGCAGATCAGGTCAAATCTTAATACTCAGTTTGCTGTATCAAAACAACAATCATAATCTAGACCTGAAAAACATATAAAAGAATACAAGTCACTCAGTCCTCAGAGGAAGCAGGCGATGGTGGAGGCGTCCCTGGCCACCGGGAGGTCACAGGTCTCACTGTTCAGGCTATTCATCTGAGGAGGGAGGAGAGTAGAAAACATTATTTTTAGTAACTGATATGCATAAAGATTTAAAGCAAGATATAACACAAAATAACATAATTCCAACAGCCTTAATAAGAGCTAATATTAAGAGAAAGTGACAGGCCCATGCTCTGAAGTCAGGTAACAAAGACCACAGCCAAAACCAGGCAGTAGACCTTCTGACAAGGGTTGCTCAAGTTATTTGGTGAAAGGCACATACTTCTCTTTGAATGATGTTTATATGACATTCAATTTGTTTAGATTTGTTAGCATAAAAACAAGTGGTCTTTGACAGTACACATATGCCTCCTTGTGATGCTAGAAGATAATCTATGTCCCAACAGTTTTGAATAGGTAATTGTGAAAGTGAACTAATTTCCAATTAAAAATCTTTAAAGAATATACAGTAGAATTTTGGACAATTTCAAGTGTAGCAGAAATATTTACGACAGCTTTTTCCAACTCAATAATACCTAAACTTGGAAACAACGCATGCATAAATAGATGGAATCTTATTGGTCTTTTTACCAGGGGATCAATCACAAAACACTTATGGCATACAGGGTAATGGTTGTGTAAAAAGGTAGTAGTTAAATTTTTGGTTTGAAATGCATAGTGAGCAAGACGTGCTATGGTACAAGTACTTCCCATTGTGATGGAAGACTTTTATATGTGTTTGTGCTACAGAGCCAGAACCATCCAGATGCTAGAATAGTAGGCCACCAATTTGATTTCGTAAGACTTCACAGAATCACAGAATCATAGAATCTTTGG
>NW_010550288.1:0-1248 GCF_000687285.1 Phaethon lepturus | reverse complement strand
GCACCGGCACGGCAGGAGCACTGGCAGTGAGTCTCCTTGGGAGAAAGGTCCTCAGGCCGGGCAAGGAGAGCTGTGCTGAGCACAGCACTTCAGAGGGAGGGCAGCCTTGAAAATAAAGCCCAGGAGCCCTGAGCGACCCTGAGCTGCGCTGAGCTGAGCCCAGACAGCTCCTGTGCGGAGCCGCAGCTCACCGGGACCGCTGCGGGATGGAGCCAGCCAGCCCTGTCCTCGCCTGCCCCAGGGGCCAAGAGCCGGAGAACGCAGCAGCTCGGCCGACCGGTGATTCCCCTCAGGCAAGATCCCTTTTCGCACTGCCACAGCGGGCGGATGCCGCCGCGCGTGCCGAAGCCGGCTCTTTTGGGCACGATGAAATCGTTCCTCCTTAAAAATCCCCCCTCTGCGGGACGGTGTGGGCAGCAGCCGAAATCAGAGAGGTTGGAGACCTCCCAGCCCCACTCCCAGCATCCCAGCGTTACTCTCTGTCCCCCCAGGTCTGGTTTCTGCCCCACAGACGGGTCAGGGAAGCCGTGTAAATCCTCCCGGGAGGGCTGCCCGCTGCGAGGGACTCTCCCACGCTGGCTTCCCGCCAGCCTGCCTGTTTCCAAACCTCTGGGTGCTCTTTAACATGGAGCAAGCCTCAGCTCCAGGGACCCCAGAGACACAGGGAGGGAAAAAGGGGGATGGAAACCAGCACCCGAAAAGCAAGTGCCAGGAGCCAAGAAAACGCGGGGTCTTTACCTCCTCCAGCTGGGCTCGGGCGGAGGCGACAGGTAGGTCGGTCCGTAGGGAGAGCTGTCGATGTGAGAGGCACGTTAAGGGCCAAACGGAGAGCGCGGGGCTGAGCAGCGGGGTGCAGGCACCTAACGCAACCCCACAGCCCAGCCAGGGCAGCACGCCTTCCTAATGCTCCTTAATCCCAAAGGGACAAGCACTGGGAGCACTGGGATAGGAGCAGGAACCCCAGTGGCAGGAAAAAAGGCTGCCTGCCCTCGCCGACGGGGCAGGAGGGAACGGGATGAAGGATATCTGTCGGACGTATCGGCGAAGGGGGGACATCATCCGGCGCGGGTCTCGCTGTACTCGCTCCACCAGGCCGTGGTGCCGGGTGCTGCGCGTGGAGTCCAGCGGCGAGTGCAAAGGGCCCTGCGGGGAGGAGACACCAGCGTGAGCCCACCGCCCGTCTGCGAGGGAAGGGGGTCTCAGGATCGATCAGCCCACCTCAACGGCCCCGTCGCTGGCAGCGCTGCC
>NW_010550287.1:453-823 GCF_000687285.1 Phaethon lepturus | reverse complement strand
GCGGGCAGGGCGCATCCCTGGGGCGAAGCCCAGCTGCCGGGGCCACTCCGAATAGCACGAGCCTCGGCCCGCGCCAGCTGGGCGCAGCACCCCCCAAAGGAGCTGCCACATGGCCCCTGCTATTCCTGACAGCAGCAGAGAGACGATACAAGCCGTCTGCTCCGGTCCGCAGCGCACGGGACAGCCTGCCGTCTCGCACGGCGTGGGAGGTAATTTATGAACCTCACTCAGACAACTGCAGACGTGACCGGCTATTCGTGTGTTAACTGGGCAGAGGAAAAAAAAGTATTGCTAGAGCCCAGCTAGGAAAGGAAGCAGGCAACACAATGCTCGTGGCTGCGCATTTCCTAGTGGCTCCCTCATTTATTCC
>NW_010550287.1:0-356 GCF_000687285.1 Phaethon lepturus | reverse complement strand
AACCCCCCCCAGCCTCTCTGCTGACTACCAGATTTTTCCTCCCTTTGGAGACAAAGGACTGTTTTCCTCTCCCGAGAGCCTGCAGCTCTGCGCAGCATCCAGGAGAAATGATTAACGGGTACCCGCACGGGGGAGAGCTGCAAACCTTCCGTGTGGCGAGTTCTCCGGCTTGCACCTGCAACTTTGCTATCGATTAACTGTCACGTTGCCTAGCTTTTAATTATGTTTTAATGGATTGGTCAGAGAGGCTAATTACATAGGAGACGGATAGCAAAATGCCACCAGGGGCATTAGTGGAGGTCTCCTGTAGCGACCTGGAGATCTCCATCAACCACAGCCCCCGTGCCGGGACACCG
>NW_010550286.1:859-1298 GCF_000687285.1 Phaethon lepturus | reverse complement strand
CCATCCTCCTCCGCCTTTTCTATTCCAGTTATTTATTATGCGGCATAACCAGAATTGCTCTCAGACAGGGCTTGTCAGCTGTAAAAGACAGTGGCAAATTTTATTAGTTGACAGAAGGGTGGTGGTTTTTTTTCCCTCCTGAAAATATTAAAAAGTCATTTTAGTTTAGAAACCTAATTTTAATTTAGTTAGGTTTTAATTTAATTTCGTTTTTAAATTCGTTTTCCGGCAGAACTCAATTTTTCAAGTGCAATTTGATGCCGTCAGTGGCTATAATGTTTAATGTCCTACCTATAAATTGCGAGGATGGCTTTGAGATGATTTACGGGATTCGGGGGGGATAAAGCTGTCTCCTGGCCCCGCACGTGGGAGAGACCGGAGAGAAAATGGGTTTATTGTGGCAGGCGCCGCGGGCGGGGCCCGCGCCTACGCGGCAGGC
>NW_010550286.1:0-686 GCF_000687285.1 Phaethon lepturus | reverse complement strand
GGGCTCAGCGCTGGCTGGGGACGGGTGGGGACAGGGATGGAGCTGGGTGGGGATGCTCCGCGGGTAATCCTGCGTATTTGCTCTGCCTGCCTCCGTGCTGGGATGAGGGGGGACCCCAACGGAGGCAATGGGGCTGACAAACCCACCCGCTTTCCGAAAAGCGAGCCGCGATTCCGGCGGCGCGGGGGCGTGGAATGGGGGCGGGCCCTGGGAAAACGCGGCGTAATTGCGTAAGATACCGTCCCGATTTCGTCCATCGAAGCGTTGCGTCTCGTTCCCGGGTTAGAGGGGTCTTCAGACCACGTAGCGAACGTTGTGAGTGGGGTTAAGGTGGTTCTGGTAATGGGTTAATAGGACGGGGGGGGTAGGCGAGGCCGGCTGCGTACAGCTTTGGGTCGGGGCCGCATCGATTTGGCGGAGGAGGAGAAGCCCCTCGGCGCCTTGGAGAGCGTGGCCATGGGGAGGGTTTGATTTTCCTCTCGGTTTTGGCTTCCGAGTAGCAGCAGTTGGCTCCTTCCGTCGTCCGGGGGATGCGCCGGCCCCTGGGGATTCTTGCCTGGTGGAATTTGTCTTCATTTTTGGGGGAAGAAGCGGCCAAGCTGTGTTCGTGGGTGGGAAGGGAGCACCTCGGGGGCATCTCCCAGCATGGGGTTTGGCGTCACCGGCGGGGCGGGTGGTTTTGGCCA
>NW_010550285.1:27500-47849 GCF_000687285.1 Phaethon lepturus | reverse complement strand
GGCCTTCTTGGCCACCTGGGCACACTGCAAGATCATGCAGATACATGTAGTCAAATTTTAAAAGTTGACAGAATGGTTCATGCCTGTATGATTTACCATATAATATAGAAATCTTTATGAAACTCTATTTTTGATGACTCACCTATAGATGCTGAGTTACTGATCTGTAATCATTTTGCTGTCCCATAATAAATTGCTACCACAGCAACCTCATAGTACTGTGGAACAGCAACCTCCCAGATCTAAGCCAACGGCATGTATTCAGTTACAAATCAATGAAGGTAATTTAACAAAAAGTTTGTAAAAATCAGTAAAGTTCATCCATTTCTTTATTCATTTAGAGGATTTCTTTACTGTCTATTGCAGTACTAAAATTATATATTAAGTTCTATGTTTTGCAATGTAGCTGTCTTTGTTCTCAGTATTTATTTAACATATAGAAGGCATTAATTATAGTCCAGAGGTCCAGCTGAGAGCATCCCACTATGCAGGAAAAGGGAGATGCCATTTTTGGAACTGAGCAAAAGTAATCTGAGAAGTGCCAAAAGGTGTGTTTTTAGCATACAGGTTCAATATTGTTTTCTCACCTTCCCACATGCGTTAAATTTCAGTTGTCAGTTTATTACCTTGCTTCAAATTGTTCTTGAAAATGAAGCTTTTTCCATTCATGGAAGCTATTTTTGTCTCAAAAAATTGAGACTGGTGGTGGCAGACACCTTAGGCACAGCCACCTGGGCCATAATGCTGATCAAGAATATTTTTCATAGATGCCACAGACACTCTTAATGAATCTATATTTTTTCTGCTTGTCAATTGCTTGACTAGCCTGAGATCAGCATCTGATAGGAAATGTATGATACTTTTTGAACAGAAAATATTTCTCTCACTGTCTTTTGGCAGAGACCCTAGGAGGAGGCGGTGGGATATTTTGAAACAGTTTTCTTGAACTGATCTGCGTCTACAAATTGTACCAAATTTTCAAGGCATTCAGCTGCCATTTGTACAAACATAAAGGAACTGGCTGTATTTACAAGTACTCAGTAACTCTTAAAAGCAATGAAATATGATGGCTGCTTCATATTGCCACTTTCCAATATCTTTATAAGAAAAGTTGAATAATGGTCTCCTATGAACATTAGATCATTCTAACAGATTCTGATTAACAGTTGAATTTAAAATTTTTACATCATTTACAGTATGTGCCGCCACTGAAGATGCTGTAAATAAACAGTAACTGTGTTAACCTATACATTCCTGAATATTTTATGCAAATACACAGTATTTGAAAATCCATTACAAAATTGGCTATTTATTCTAGGAGCATGTAGGTGTGCCTCTTAACATAAGCATACAGCTCATCAAAATAAAGACCAAAATATATTCTTATATATTATTTAAAAATAGCAAACTCTTAATGAATTTGCTTTGTCTCTAACTTGGAGTCAAAATGTAATTGTAGGATTCTTTAAAAACTGTGTTCACTTCTACTTTGAATCTGTTGTGATAGGGAAAAAACAAATACAAACTTTTCTCATTCTTACCTGATTTTATGCAAGTTACTCCTTTCATTTACTTAAAATTGCAGGTACTTCAAGACAAACGATGCTCCTAACTTTTGATATCATATCCACACAAGGCAATCTTTTCACTTTGTATGTGAGGTATGACATGAGCAGGTCTCTAGAAAGACAAGGTTACAAAATAAGGCTAGGAAAATCAAGTAATCTTTCATTTCCATGGGTGTATGATATAAGTGGGTGGGTGTTCCCTTGTGCTTCTCATGTTTCCTTCTATTTACAACTTCTACTGTACATATGCTTGTCATTGCTTACAGGTTATTCATACCAAACCTATTTAGATGGTCTTTCCCACACATCCAATAGTGAAATTTGATACTTTTTTTTTATTCTATTAAGAAAAAGTTGGCAGAAAAATGTTGAGTGGCTACTAAACTGGCTGTGTCAAAATAATTGTGATCTTGTCAACACTAGTAATAATTTTCTACAAGCAGTCCGTAGTAATGCAAATAATTAAATTATTTTTTAAATAACCATAATGGAGGTTGAAGGGGGAAGGGAAATGGCAAAAATTGGCATTATGTCATATATTCTTACACCTATGTGCACCTCGTGCCTACTCTCCTAATTAGTTTTTCTTTATTTTCAAGTGTTTGTGGGAAGAGAGGAGGGCACATCTGCTAGAGGAACGTAGGCTCCGAGTGGGAGTTACCATGCCCACACATACTGCTGCTGATCCTACTTCATCCCACTAACTGCTGTATTTTCATTATAAGCTTGGATTCTGTTTCCCTCTTTATTACAAGGATGTTACAGTTCTTTATTCTTCACTGACAGCTGGCAACAGGTAATGCTGGCTGTTATTTTGTTCACTCTAGTCAAGCACATTCATTTCCAAATATAACCATGTTTTGTTTGCTGTATTTTGTTCTTGGTGTGGTTGAATGCCATCCTTGGAAAGATGTGCATTGAGCTAGTATTGAATAAGTGGCTTGCCTTCGGCATTCATGAGTAAATTCTGTAGTTTTTGTTTCAAGGCTTTGACATGTCATCAAGTGTAAATCTATTCTAATGCCAAAATCCCTCTTGATGTCTGATGCCAATCAGTAGCTTTTCATCTTGAAAAAGGTAGTGAATAATTTGCCCTGTGGATATTACACAGATACCATATACGGCAAGAAGCAAAGAGAGGGGAATCCCATACCCATTTTTTAAATTCAAATAATCATGTTCAACCAGTTTGCTTTCCTAAATACCATTGGTAGTCTGGTACATTTTCTCGCTTTCAAGTGAATATTGAATACTTGTCTAATTTGCATGTTTTCGATGTGTGGAAACAATATGCTCTTTCTGCTGCAGTATTTTATTTCATGAGCAGTAGCCAACATGCTGAAATATGTGAATTATATTACATTTGTTATTTTAATAGGAAGCTCAAATCTTTTACCTCCTTCAGCTTCATTAATGTTTTTTTTAAACTAAAAAAAAGGCATAAAAAGGCATTTGCTGTATAGGAAGGTCAACATTTTCTTTGTGAACACCGTTTGCACCCATGATTTTGAATTTCAATGAACTGTAGGCCCTAAGAGTGTTGAATTAAAGACATAAAACACTGTAGTTCACTCAAGAGCTCAAAAGTATGTGTCGTGGTTTAGCCACCAGGACAGTATGTAATTTCTTTCCTTAGAAAGGAGGCCCACTGAAAACCTAATGAATGTGTTTATATAGTTGAATGGCACTCATATAGTTTATACTTAGAGAAAGGAGCAAGTAGAGCTTTGTATTTAACTCCTTTTCAGTCTGAAATATTAGAAGATTTTAGGGTGTACGGGGACTATTGTGATTACTTAATCTGACCTCCTGTGTAATACAGGTCATACTGCTTTGCACAGTAATCCTGCATCAGGGCAGATAAATTCTTCAGCTGTAGTGAACATTTTGTACCGAGTTTGATTGGTTTAAGCTGCCATCTTATCCTAAATCTCATATTAGTAATATTAAGAATACCAATACTATGAGCTATTTTCCTTGTAATTTGTAATAATGTTGAACCTTTCACCCAAAGTTACTCAAAACAGCTTCCATGCCTTAATTAAACTTCAAGATATCATTATCTTAAAATGACAAGTCATGTGTATCATTTCCAATGTAGTTAATCAGGAATAGAATTTAAACTTGTAATCTTTTGGTTTAACTAATAAATCATAAAAACATTCATTAGGTGATTCACTAACCAGTGATGATTTTAGGATGAAAAGTCTAATCATAATTATGGTAAGCTAATTTTGTCAGGTTTAAGAATTACTTAAAGTTACAGTGAACCCAAACTGATATTTAAAGATAGTTGCTACTTGAATATTGGGGTTCAACTTCTCATTCTAAAATCTTCAGGCGTGCTGCATTACATACTGCTGTGCATGTAGAGACTGCCTTCATGCAGAAGAGATCCCAAAGAATTTTAACAACTATGTTTATACAGGAAATCATCCATGTATTATTTAATTGCAACATTCATTCAGGAATGAAATGCAATAGCTGTCCAGGCCCTCAAAACTAGAAATTTATTTTGGAAAAGGGTAGAAATTATGTTATCCAAATAAAATATCTGTTAGCATTAAAGTAGGCAAAGATTAATTAATTATCAAGGGTAGGATCAGGGTTAATAGCTGACCTCTTCAGAAACTGATTCTCTAATACCCCGTGGCAGTTTAACTCTAAAACTTGTATCTCATCTGAAATATCCAACAGTAGGACAGATAATCTGACACCTAGCTACTAAAGAGTAGCCAAATAACAATATTCCAGTTTCCATTCAGTTTTCTTCTCTGTGGTAAATTAGTCACCTGCTTTCTGTTAATGTCAAGATATTGATATAGACAAACTGAGGTGGATTTGGCAATGGGGCAGTGACTGTAGCATAAATGAAAAAAACTGTGTTCTAAATCCGATCTCTCCAGTAATAATTTAATGCCATAGTTTTATAGGAAGCAATATGCAGTATCTCTCTTCACTGAAATATTTCACCATAATACTATTTTGATGTTTATAATGGTATTTGTAATGTGATAGTCAAGTAGGGACCAATGAGCCATAGGGACCCATAAGTATACACGTACAGCAAGCAGATACTCTTTGCTCTATCCAGATATACACCTGGCAGAGAACAAACACATAACATGCAAGTAACAAAAAAAAAAAGAAAAAGAAATCAACACCACCAAATGTCATATTAATGCCATTGTTAATATTCTGCTGGGTTTATTTAGAGGGAGAGGAACTTAAAAGATAGGCTAAATTAAGACAAAACCAGGAAAAAAGCACTGAGCACAAAAAGATGATGGCAGTGAGGCAACAAGGAAGATAACATAGATGTTAAGTGAAAATGAGATAGGGACTAAGAAAGGGAGAAGGTTGAAGCAAACTGCACAAGGCAGAGGAATACTGGGCAAACCTATGCAAAGTTTTCTTATTATCTGAATCTCCCTACTTTGGCTGTTTCTGCATCTTTTCCTACAATTTTGAGGTCTAGCTAGGTCTGGCTAGTTTAATCTTCCCTTTTTGCTCTCCCTTCTTGGGTCCTTGTGCTATGGAATGAATATACATGGGCCTAGCAAAAACAGTCTCTGGTTTGGCTGCTTCTGCTGAAATCCAGGCTACTAATTTCTGGGGAAATAGTTTTGGGGCTTTTTTGGTGCAACTCTGAATATGTTTGTGGGTGTGGGTGGGGAGCATTACCTCATCCTTAATTGGCTTGCAGTCACCAGAGTTCTCAATAAGCTGAAGAATTCAGTTTGGGCTCTGTGCCCAAAAGTGTGTCTCTCATATTTAGTGAAAGTAAAATAAAGGAATACCAACTCCACCGTGGATTGGACTTGTTACCCTGCATTGTGGGGGTGTTTTTCAAGAAATCATTTATTCACTGCTGTATTAAAATTATGTTTGAATCTTTGATCAAGGCTGTACCTAACTTTCCGTCCTTGTGGCAAGCTACTGAAAATCGATAGCAAGCAAATCTGCCATTAACCAAACTCATAGAGTCAAAGAATCAAAGAATGGTTTGGGTTGGAAGGGACCTTAAAGATCGTCCAGTTCCAACCCTTCCGCTAGAGCAGGTTGCTCAAGCCCCACCCAACCTGGCCTTGAAGACTTTCAGGGATGGGGCACCCACAACTTCTCTGGGCAACCTGTGCTAGTGCCTTAGCACCCTCGTAGCGAAGCATTTCTTCCTTATTCCTTCAATTTAGTTTACCCCTGTAAGCCAGGCATCTTTCATGCTGTTAGTAACATGTTAAAGTGGCTTTTCCATGAATGGATATTTTCCATAAAGGACTAAAGCCGGATGAATATTTCCGTACTATTTTCTTTCTGACAGAAAGTAGTCTGTGACAGAAACGTTCAGCCACCCTTCCTCTGTAGCTAACTTCTGCCTGGGAATCTTTGCTTGTAACAACTTCTATTTAAAAAGTATATTGAACTTTAGAAGGTTACTTCAGTGAAGATAGACCTGCAACTTTTACACACCAGAACTCAAGCGTGTCAACAGTAGTTAAAATGCTAGATGATCTTAGCTTTACCATCTATTTTGCCAAAAAACAGAAGTTAGACTGGGCAGAAGTCTGGGTTTCTGTGGCTAGATTTCTGCCAGTGTCTTGCTGGGGATCATCCAAGAGTTCTCTATCACAGTACAGGAAAAACTGGAGTTTCTAAATCCTGGCTGAGTACCTTAGTTATTGGGCCATTTGCTATTGGAATAATTTATTGAATAGATTTATTGGAGAACAATTGTAGGTATGTGTGAAAAATGAACAGGGTAACAGTGACTAGGATCCAAATAAGGAAAATATATTACCTAAATGAAGGTGTCCGTGATGAGCTAGAGGCCTAAGTAGTGAATGTAGGAAAAAGAGACTGTTCAGAGGTGACAGTTTTTGCAGTGGAAAGGTAGATTACCTACAGCAGGAGTTACGTTAAGAAATTAGATTTCCTTGGGCTGGAAGGTTTATGTGACTATTTTACAAGGTTAGATTAAATTTAAATAAATATTAATTTTCTAGTTCCCACCATCATATGAAATAATTTTATAAATAACAGTTAAGTAATTACTTATTTTTAACTTATTTTTAACATTTGATCATCAAATAGATCTACTTTCTTCAGCCAGATTTAAAATACAGATTACCATTTGTAATCAGGCTTGAGTTCTCAAAAGACCTCGCCTTGCATTGCTAAGTGACTGCGATGGAGCTACATTCAATGAAACTGAGCATGGACATAATTTGAAATCTGGATGTAAATGTTTTGTTTGGATTCTTTAGTTTTCCCCCGTACCACTGCAGGAAAAGGACATACGCTTTGAAAGCCTGTGGTCTCCAGTAACACTGCTCTGCTGCTAAAAACAATTATAGGGGATGGTTGCTGGGCAATCAGTTGTCAAGTAAACTGAGATCCCTTCGCTTTCCCGTACTTATCTTGATTAATGATTTAACTAGTCATAAAATACAGTGTATTTGTAATTTACATAGAATACTTAATGTTTTTCAGGGGAAATAAAAAATGTCTCATCTGTAACAGCCTTTCTTCTGGTTGAAATAGCCCGTAATTAATATTATAAATAAAATCAAATTGTTATAAATCTCTAGCATTTTTTAATGGCAAAACCTTTTACATTTACCATGACAATTAATACAGAAAGTATCAAACTTGTCATCATTTGCAGTTCTTTCAGTTGATACTTTATGAATTTTTTTTTTTTCAAAAACAAACTACCTGCTTCTTAATTATTTGTTTTCAGCAATAGCAAGATCTGATCCAACTTTGATTAGCGTTCATAAGTTGCTCTCTATGTGCTTGCATAGCACAAGGATTGGGGTCTGAGAAGCTATTAAAAAATGCCAAACTATAATGTTATAGAAAATATTTATTAAATTTATTTTCTTCTTTGGTTTAGCCACATACTATGTGAGTATCTTGTTTTAATAGGGAAATGTGGAGCAGTTTCTTTCAAACTGAGCAGACACATTCTTTCAAAACAGATAGTAATATGCCAAGGTAATGCCTTTGGTATTCCATTTGCACAAATGTAAAAGGCATAGCCAAAATTATCTTCACCAAGTTCTATAAATATACTGTAAGATAGAAAAATGGTAACCACATACATGAGACACAATTTGCCTTCCAAGTGTCCATGTAAATATTCCCACAAAAATATGAAAGTGACATTCATTCACAATGTCAGAAGAATATTATTTTTATGCTTTGGCTCTACAGGCTTAACACATGCACTAACGTCTTTATGATTTGTTCTATCTTAGGGCTATTTTCAGTGTAATCTTTTTATGGGGCTATATTATGGATAAAAATACAGGTTTTTTGACATAAAACATATGTTCATAGGACCATAAAAATGCTTCTTCTTTTGGGTGCCCAGGACCATTAATAATGTCTAAATTACTAAAAGACAAAACATTTTATTTTGAAGTTGGGAAAATAGTTTCAAAGTTACCTCTTTTTTTAAATTATTCTTTCTTCTTAGAAACCAACAACAAAGTTTAGTGCTTAGCTAGCTAAGTTGAGCTGGATGCATTCATACCATTGCAAGAATGCTACACCTACATAATACAAATAGATATGTGTGTGTGTATACACTCTTTTTATAACCTGCAGAAAAAACTACTTTAAATCAATCAATTTTAAGTCTTTTATACACTTATGAGAATTTGCTAGTTTTTTATCTACTTCTTTAAAAAATGTCAGACGTTTTGCAAACACATTTTAAGACAGTCTGTCTTGTGTGATAGTTGCAACTGAAGTAGACAGTATGCTGAAGAAAAATTAGAAAATGGGAAATTACAGAAACAAGTAAGCAATGATTTCAATGTATTTCTTAGTGGGTTTTTTTGCACAGTTAAGTACTATGTAATTAAAAAGTTAAAAATTATTAAAAATATTATTAAAAAGATAAAAATCCTTAGTGATTAATTTGTTCTATCTTATAAAGAAGATAGACATTTACTGAATATCTTAAAAAACAGCATATTTTATTTATGCTAAGTATGTAACAAGCTTTAGAAAAGGTAGTAGTAGAACTACCTGGTAGTTTTCAGATAGGTGGTAGTTTGAAGATCAGTGAAGAGCAACCCCTTTTTGTAACAAATGAAGTTCTGCCTTTGATTTTCCATTGCATAACACTGGGGACCAGAAGAAATACATGTTTTAGTGTTACAGCTGCCCCATAATTTCATACAAGGATTTTTTCATTTGACATGCATCAAATAAAATCTACTACTAGCTTAGGAATCAAATTCATCTTATTGTTTAATATTTTTATTTTTCTCCATTATTAACCAAAGCAGTTGGCCAGGATTGTTCCAGCTAAGAGGAAAAGTCAGTAATGAAGTCAGGAGTTTCTCAGTGATCTTGTTTAATTGATAACAAAATGACACAGTATCTTCTTTAATTCTGCTTTTGGGGCGGGGGGAGAAGAAACTGTGCCTTCTTTATAAATAAATTGGGTTTTGCATCAAAGGAACACCTGAATTCTTTGCTCTTTTTACCTCCGGAGGCACCACATCAAGACAACTCATTTATCTACCTGCTTATACTGAAAAGGGGAGTGTTATTTTATGACCATTTAATGAATACTTTATTCAACAAAGAAGCAGACAACAAAACCTCTGCTGAGCTGTGTCAGAGTTAAGGATGATGTACTTACCTTCAAGAAACTGCAGAGAAATAAAATTTATTCTTCTTTAGCTTTTGAATCAAAGTGGTGCAGCTGCAGAGCCTGTTTCATCCTATCTTAAAGATTCTTCTATTCCATTCCCTGGAAATAAGACTTGCCCTACCATTTGCTGTCGGGAGGCTTTTCCCAGCAGCTGGATGAGCTACCTCTCCCTCTGCTACTCAGTAGTGAGCTGGTTTGGGCTTCGTGGCCTCAGGGATCCCACCTTGGTTGCTGCCTCAGGCGTGCGAGCCCCTCTGCGGCTGGAAGGATCTGGCCCTTTCGGCGCTTTCATTGGCATCTTGCGCAAAAGATGGTTCCCAGAGCGGGCAGCGACCGCGGGCAGAGTCCCGGTAGCCTCTCCTCCCAACAGCTGAGGCTTTGGCGAGAGCTGGCCGGTTGTATAAGAGCTTAGCAACTTTTTCCAGTTTTGTTTGTCAATGTGCAGTATATAATATGTGAATTTAATAAAAGTCATTTTAACCAAAAAAGACTGCAGGTTGGTTCTTAAAGTGCATTTTTTTGTATATGGAGTTCGGGATAGTGAGAATGATAAATATTTTTAAATAGTTTGAATTTTATTCTTACAATAACCCTTTATAAAAAGGGAGAAAGCATACCGTAAATTAAACTCCTACAAATACACTACTAAAATTCTCTGCTTGCAGAGCTTTCACCTAGTTTAAGTCTTCTCAAAAATGTCTTGAAATTCTGCAAATAATATTATTTAACAAGAATTAAATCATAAAAGGCAAAGAAAAAAATTTTAAATAGTAACATTGATGTTCATATCCTTAGAGAAATGGTATCTGAAACTGGTTTCTTAGACAGAAGGCATTTTCTGCACCCTTTAGTGTCAAAATGCAACAACTAAAATAATTATTTGATTTTATACACAGGCCAGTAAATAATCCATAGCTGTATTTCTGCCATGTTCTTCAAATTTCCTATTAGTTCTTGTGATTATGGCCATCCTTTTTTCTCATATATATTGTTATACTTGAAGTGAGGAAAAAGCACATGAAACCAAATCCTTTTCTTGAGCATAAACCACTATTATTGTTCTTGTCTGTCACTCAATATGAGAAATGAATAACTTCCTTCTACCATTAAAGTGACTTTCAACTAATTGCTCAGCAGAAATTTATGTGCAGGGTGAAGGCCACAAGCTATCTTTGTGTCATACAGATTAGATGTTTCCTGGAAAAAGAGAGAAAGTACTGCCTAAAAGGCAAATATAATCTTGATTTCATGATTTATTTCCTGTGTTTATAAAAGCCCATCTTTTAATATATGCACACAGAAAATATTAAATTGAACAAAATAATAATAATAAAGACATTTTGATTAGCATCAGGGAAGCAGTATTATCATTTCTGATATTCCATATTTTATTTTAGAGGGACAAATTAAGTGAGCATTTCGTGCACTTAAATAATGTTTATATCTCCTTTTAATGAGTCAGATATATTGATTTCGTTATTTTTTATGTCTTTGTTGTTAGAACAAAATGAAGAAGTAACTGTATGAAGTAACCTAACTAGCTGAGAGCCTTCAGTTTCATTCCATTTGCTTGCTTTGGTTTTTTGTGCAATGGAATAAATCTGTTCTCTCTCTTCAAATTTCTGTGCAAGATTCCGCACAAGAAATATCTTTCGATACATTCCTAAGAGTAGTTCTCCTGTTCACCTCGAAAGAAAACACATCAGTAGGAGGCTGGTCCAAAAATCCTGAGCTGTCAGCTCAGCTTCCTAATAAAGCCTCTTCAGGTCCTCAACCTGTTTCTGTGTCCAGTTGCCCTAAAATACAGAGTGTTCTTTCTGCTGGTCTCACCTCAAGTGAGCGGGTAGAACCTAGATGAAAAACAAGGCATGAAATACCCAAAAAACATGAAACATTCACCAGTGAGAGAGACTAGTAAGCCTCCTCCTGTTGCCTGTTAAAAAAGACACAAATGCTGTGCCAGTGGCATTCTTCAGCAATCTTGGTGAGTAAAGACCTAGGAATTAGCTGCCCAAAGTAACCCCAGTTGTATGTAGAAACATTGTTTGGTTTATGGTTCTATTTCATGTTACATCAAATTAATGTAACATGAAGGAACCTTATGAAAAGCAAATGATACCTCATTTCATTTTAGTAACTTATTTTCCGTTTGAGAAAGATTGATGAGAGTAAGGGGGAAAAAATGAGTGATTACATGTAGAGAAAGAAATACCTCAGGAGGTACAGAAGGGTAGCCGTTGAAAGATTCGTATCTTACAATATATACTAATGTGGGTGAGAATAAAAAAGAGTGAAGGGTAGTTCAGGAATTTCTATTTCATTTGCCAAAGTGTATTTTCAGCCTTCAGGCTGAGATACTCTGTCCTGTAGATGGGGTTTCTGGCTTACTGCTTGGTTTTTAGGCTCAAAAGTGTGACGCTGTGTCCTTTATGGCTGAAAGAGGCAAAATAAGGAAAACTTTTGGGTTCTTTTCCTTGTTAACATTCTTAGGATATCTTTTTAACAGAAGATGTGTTTTCTTGATTCAATTTTTTTGTATCAATTTTTTTGTCATAAAATATGGAAATGTACAGGTGCCATTTCTCTTATGCAGACTCAACTAAGCAGCCTGTGCTACTATGTGCCCGTCCCTAGAGGAGTGGCTTGGAAGAAAAGGTCATCGTCAATTTGTTTAAAAGAGAAGAACAGCTTTCTTTCCAAAGCTTGCCTCTTTTCCTAAACATTCACAGGGGAGTAACCTTCAATACATCTATGCACAGCAGTCATCTTCCCAACTAGTTCCACATCTTAAAAATAAGTTCTGTGTTATTTAATAAGTTCATTAGTGACAACAGATAAATTTGCAATTGAGTATTAAATCATACTTAAAATGCTTCAAAAATGCTTTATGTTCAATTCTGAGCTAGGGAAAAGCCATGGGTGCTGACTTCACCTTCTTTTTTTATGATTGTTTCTTATTTTCCCTTTTGACCTCTTCATGGTAGTTTCCTTTTACCTAAACGCCCAGTATCTCCAGATTTTTTTCTATTTTCACATGTCCTGTGAAGGTGGATTTTCTTGGAGAACGAGGCAGTTGTTCTTGAACTGGCAGACTTCATCTTTCCTGTCACATCCTATAGATACCTATTGATATGTTAAAATAGACCTTGAGGTCCCAACATGGCACTGACATCGCCAAGCATGGCTCCTCATCTTGCAGGTCTTCTTGAGTTTAGTTGATGGCTTTCTTCTGAAATACATTATCCTTTTCATTAAGGATCTAAAGTTTTTAAATCTGTTTAATGTCAGTGTCTGTTTTTAAGTGAATGATACATATTAAAATGGTAGAAGTGTAAAGGAGCAGGAGTTATAGCTGTCACCGATTAGTAAGTCACTGGCGTTGGAAATGCAAAGTAAGAGGAGGGCATAAGTTGAAGATTATTCTATAATTGTTTGCTGTTAATAGGAATACACAACTCTTGCAACATATTTACTGTGCTTTTCTTTTTTCCCTTCAATGTCTTGTGACTTGTATATAAGTGTATCTTGAGAATGGGATGTTTCACTGTCATGGTTTAGCCCCAGCCGCAACTAAGCACCCCGCAGCCGCTCGCTCACTCCCCCTCCCCCAGTGGGACGGAGGAGAGAATTGAGAGAAAACTCATGGCTTGAGTTAAAAACAGTTTAATAGGACAGCAAGAGAGAAAGGAACAACAATGATAACAACAATAATAACACCAACAAAGGAATGTACAAGAATGAGTGATATACAGTGATTGCTCACCACCCAGCGATCGACAGCCTGACCCCAAGCAGCGATTCCCACTCCCTGGCTAACTCCAGTTTACGTGCTGGGCATGACATTATGTGGTAGGGAATATCCCTTTGGCCAGCCTGGGTCAGCTGTCCTGGCTGTGCCCCCTCCCAGCTCCCCGTGCACCCTCAGCCTCCTTGCTGGCAGCCCAGCACGAGAAGCTGGACTGTCCTTGACTGCTCAGCAGTAGCTCAGAACATCAGCACGTTATCAACAGTTTCTCATCCCAAATCCAAAACACAGCCTCACACCAGCTTCTGTAAAGAAAACCAGCTCTATCCTGGCTGAAACCAGGACAATAACCAAAATATAGTACTAAGTACTTTAAATGAATGAAATCTATAGTACATTATTTGGGGAGGGTTTTTTTGCTAGCTAAGCAGTAATTGAGGTGGTGGGGATTTTTTAAACCGTTGGTTGCATAATGTGTTGTCCATAACTTGAAGTTATCTGTGTTCTCTGTAAGTTCTGCTATCCTTAACATGCTGGAGAAGAAGGAAAGATAATGACCCAAGATAAACATGTGAAAACTTTCTCAGGTTAGAAGCTCCAGCATTTGGCAGTGCATGCCCTACTTAGCAATGTCTCACTGTGTATGTGATAAGATTGTTTTAGGCTCTTCATGACTCACTATTCACTTTTCCAAAGCTTCAGATATTTATGTTATACCAAGAGGGAGGAAAAGTCCTACATAATTAGTTCTGTTTACTTGATTAATAATTTTACTCATATACTAAGTGAAAAGTTCTGTTCCCTTTGATTAATAATTTTACCTGTATACTAAATGAAAGTACTTTCCCTTAGGTGACATAGCTAGAGCAAAATATTTCCTTTTTCATGTCCAATTTGTTTAACTTCTATTAAAAAGGATGTTCTTTTTCCAGCAATTAGTCCATCTCTTACTTTTTCAGTTCCTAATAAGAAGGTACTGCATAATACTGGAGTCTATACACTGACTAGCATAACTTATTTTGCTAAAAATAGTAAGTTGGAATTTCTTAACTGGACTCAACTATTTAGCAAAAGTTGTGCCAAAATTTATAAGGAAGTTTAGGGCTGGAATGCAAAGCAGGAAGATGGGGCATGAACTGGATTTCTAATGCTAATATTTAGTTGGAAGGTTAACTTTTTTTAACCCGATATTCTGTATAGCACCTGGCAGTTATTTTTAAAGTGACAGATTTTTGGCAACTACCTGGTGTTTCTGAGGCTATAACATGTAATAGTAACAGAGAAAGAATGATTCTTTCAGAAGTACCATCTTCTAACAAACTCAAATAAAATAAACAAGCTGTTTGCCTCAGTAAAATTAGTTTAGATTCCAAAATCAGGCTCTCAGTTACTATGTGGTACTCGTGAAAATATTCTTCTCTTTTGTTTTTATTATACTTGAGTTGATATATTCTTGAATGGAGTCCAATCCTTCCAGCAAAGGTGTTTTCCTAGTAGACTTTTGGGTGCAAGTTGTATTTTCCCAGGGTAACTCATCTAGCTTGTAATAATAAATAGCTTCATAGAATTTACAGAGCTACCTTTAAAGACAGAAAATTTAAGTCTTGGCATTACCCACACAGCTTTCAGGATTGCAAAGAGAATACAAATATGTGCTGTGATTCTCACACAGTTTGGCTGAGTTGAACTGTATGTGCACATTAGGTTACATGGACCGTCATCATTTCAGATTTGCTTATAAAGTAGGAAATGAATGCATCATCCAAAATGTATTGTGGACTATAATTGTGCTGTGGTTAGTTCACATTAAGTTTCAATTAGACAAGAATGTGGCAGGACCGTTTAATTAGTCAATAAATATCTGTCGCTGGAAGTTGACAACGTGGAAAGCAGTCTGCTTTGGCGGTTGTTACCCAGCACAAGTTCTGTCAGGCAGTATGTGTTATTAGGTGTTGTGCAAGACCTCACCTCAAACTGGAACGCTTAAGAGTAAATGATTTTAACTTTGCTTCTTATTCTGCTGTTAACAATATGTTGACAAGAAGGGTGGAATTTTTTAATGAGAAAAAATAAAATTATAGAAGTCTTAAGCAACAAGCAGTCTGTGTTGTCTGTGTCATATTATGTAATGTAGCAAACTGTCTTTTTCCCCTAAGTATGATGTGTGATATGCTTAAGACTTAATCACCCAAAGTTGTTAAGTGGAAATTAATTAAAAGTGTGTAATGATGTGTTTCTTAGAAATAATTGGTGTGATTAAAAATCCAACTTTAATAACACAGTGGCATCAAAAAGTTTTTCATTCATTTTCCTTATATTTCTTTTAAAAAAAAAATAAAAACACTGGTTTTTAAAACTATATTGCATTAATTTAGATAATTACATTTTCCTTCTGAAAAAATATTAGTGCCTGCCTATTTTCCATCCTGCATGTACATAATTACAGTCATATGAAATAAAGTTAGAAGCACACGACCTCTTCAGAAGTAAGGATTTTAATAATAGGTCTTGATTCTTAAATCTGTGCTTTCACAGTCCATGAGTAGTGGGAACTCCCCTAGGTAAAATTTTAAAAAATAAGCATTGACTGTAACTGTCTTTTCCTTTTTTGTTTGTATTTGTTGAAGAGCTACCCTGGTATCTGTTTAAAGACACATGCTATAACAGTCGTATTTAATGTTGAAATATATTGTCACTGTGCTTTGCAGTTTTTCAATGATAAGTTATAGTTGTGGTTTTGCTTTTTGGGTTTTTTACATGAGTGGAGATGCCTTAGCCTCACGGGCTTTGCATGCAATGTATTGTACCTTTTGCAAATGCACTTTCAAAGTGCTCATCTCTAGTGGGGATTTTGTGCCTGTGTTGCCATATTCTTCTTAGGTAAGCAGTGACTTCTCGTCATTTAACCCCAGCCAGCAGCTAAGCACCACGCAGCCGCTTGCTCACTCCCCTCACAGTGGGATGGAGGAGAGAATCGGAAGATTTTTGGAAGAGTAAAAGTGAGAAAACTCATGGGTTGAGGTAAAGACAGTTTAATAGGGAAAGCAAAAGCCACGCACGCAAGCAAAGCAAAACAAGGAATTCATTCACCGCTTGCCATCAGCAGGCAGGTGTTCAGCCATCTCCAGGAAAGCAGGGCTGCATCAGGTGAAACGGTTACTTGGGAAGACAAATGCCTTCATTCCGAACGTCCCCTCCTTCTTCTTCCCCCAGCGTTATATGCTGAACATGACATCATATGGTATGGAATATCCCTTTGGTCAGCTGGGGTCAGCTGTCCCCGCTGTGTCCCCTCCCGGCTTCTTGTGCACCCCCAGCCTACTTGCTAGTGGGGTGAGAAGCAGAAAAGGCCTTGACTGTGTGTAAGTACTGCTCAGCGATAACGAAAACATCTCTATATTATCAGCACTGTTTTCAGCACAAATCCAAAACATAGCCCCATACTAGCTACTATGAAGAAAATTAACTCTATCCCAGGCAAAACCAGCACATGACTTCAGGAAGTGGCCCACACGTGCTGGAAGACACCTCAGAGAGGTGCTGGAGGTATTCAGGAGAAACATGACTGCTCTGGGGGTGAGGTGCACTCAAGATGTAACAAGTGCTTGAAAACGTTCGTCTGGTTAGAGCTGTCTAAAGCCAAGGGCAGTAGTCCTGAGTCATCATGGACTGAAACTACAATATGTCTCGTGACTCTGCATCAAGTTCACCTGTTCTGGAAGACTAGGGGGACTAACATTTACTCTTCTCACCAGTAATTGTGGCCCTGGAATGGAAGGAAGAAAGGTAGCAAAGGAGGAAGAGGGCAAGGCTGAAATTGCTCAAAACTCCATCATTTATGGAGTTGCTCTTCCTATTCGAATTTTGAACTTGGGAATCACATGCGTCTTTCACTGGTGTGATCTTTTTTTTCCCCTGACAAACAAGGACATGGCAGGAACTTCATATTCTTCTCCCCATCAGATCCTCTATATAGAAGCTGGGGAATAGAAGTGGCCAAGAGTTGGCTGTTTTTCTCCCCTTGAAGAATACTTTTAAGGAGGGTATAGCATCAAGTGGGGTAAAACAACGATACATTTAGAAAGGGCGTGTTGGAGGACTAAGAAGAGGTTAGTGAACAGTATTGGTATGAAATTACTATATACAGAATTTAGCATTACAGTGAAAAGAATGGAAAGTCATCGATGCTCTAGGTGAAAGCATTACCTTAGAGCTCAAGAAACTATGATGAAGAATAAGGAGAAGCAGTTAGTTAATTAGAAATAAAAACCTGAGACCTAAACTAGTATCAATGAAGTGTTTCTCATGGATGCTACATACAGAAGATTCATTTCTTTTACATTGCTGAAGAAAATAAGACTAATATCATGCATCAGAAGTCAAGGAAAAACCACATAGTTATCTGTTGTACATGGATTTATTCTTGCAGCTGAAATCCTGAGTTAGTTCAGGAGACTGTTTCAAGACTTTTCTAGATTTCTGTTGCTGTAGTAAAACCTAGTTCATGCTGCTAATGAAATTATCAGGCCAACTTCCTCCTAGAAAACACATTATCCCACGAATGAATGACGGCTTAACCCTGATAAGTAACACCAAGGTATTTCTTTGGCCTTCCCTGCCCTTGGCTGAGTATGGATCAGAAGATGTGACAAAAGGAAAAGGTATTCTCCTGGTAACAATCACTTCCACTCATGTTACAGAAAACTCAGAAGAGCAATACACCTACTTTCCTAGCAGTAAGCTCTTTTAAAAGGCACATGCAATTTTCTCCACAATACTGGCAATTTTACTTGAATTAGTTAATGTCCTGCCCATATTTTTCCACATCCTTATTCTTCTACTAGTGAGAGATATTTCTGCATTTAAAGTTTAAATATTCCCTCGCTATGGTATACAACCACGTCTGTCTGACTTGTTTTACTTGATGCCTAAATGTAAGCTGAAGCTATTTACAAGGCATCCAAATATAAGTGTTATCCTGTTCATATTATACAACATTTTCCTTGTCTAGTAACCGGCATCTTTGGCAAGGATGAAGAAATGTTAAATCAAATCTGGGCAGTTTTTTATTATCTCAAATTCTTTCTATTCTAAGAGATTTGTATGGCTGCTACACTGAATCCTCTACATAATTTTTCCTAAATCACCATTGCTGTATCTAAATTTAGCCTATTGTGGTATAGAATTTATCTGTAAAGAGAACTAAGCCAAAACTTAAAAAGTCATTTTAACAACATCTACTATTCTGTTGGATTTAGATATGTTTATTATTGTGTCTGTTGCAAAGTACCTGTGTTTCTTTCTGAAAAAATGTCAGGTTCTCAAATGTTTTTCTCAACCCACTTTCTTCTGTTTGATTTTGTTGCCCAGTGGGTTCTCTTTTTTTTCCCCAGCTGGTGGCATTGACAGTAGTTCTTTATCATCCTTTCCCCAGAGTTTGAGAATATTTTATCTAGGGTGTTCTGTAGTTGTTTAACCCAATAAAGTAATGCGTGAATATATTGGTAATCAATAGACTCTCATCACTTACAGGTTAATCCAGTTTGGTGCTGGACCTCCCCTTTTGCGGAAAACCCACCAGATGAGGTAGAGCAGAAGAGAAACAAGAGCTGACAAGGAAGTGCATGAACCTGACCTTCAAATATTTCAAAGTAGTCGCTCCCTTGGATGGGAATGGTTCAGAGGTGTGCTGAGAACAGGAGCTGAGCTTCTCAGTTTCACAGATATTTTGGATCCCTGATATAGAAGAGATTTTGTCCTACTTTAAATCAATCTTGCTTCACTTCCTTCTGATTAGAGAATTCCTTCAGGTCATGGGCTGTTAGTAGACTCTCTCTGTGCACATTAACACCTGCCAATGAGCCAATGTGTGGTATTGATGCTGAGCCAGCATTAATTCCTGCTAAGGTCTTGACTGCTGCCTTTGCCACCTCACTAAAGAACACTCCCAAGAGTACTTAGTCTTCTCTACCACCTTCTTGTGCCCTTGTCCCTGCTAACAAAGTCCTACAAATCTTTAGAACTGAAAGCTCAGCGAAGAAAGTGGAACTCACACTACTATGGAAAAGGCGTTTCTTCATCCACCTTTTTTCTCTTCTGACCCAGGATCAAATTTCAATGTCAAACTTGAAGTGTACTGAGTACTGCTTTTAAAACGTATACTTTTAGCAATAAGGCAAAAAGAGAATCTGAATATAAGGCACTCGACACACTGTGATACAGAAGGCTGATACTCGGGAATAGTCCTGACACTGCTGCCACCAAGGGCAGCAATATCGGGAACGGGGAAGGATAATGACTGTTGGCTCTCGGTGATGCATCCTGAGTGACTCTCAGAGCTCAGCTGGCAGCAGTCACAGTGCAGACTGGCCGTTTCTTAGTCAAATAGAGATATAGATTCCAGGTTATAAAATGAGAAGTAGCAAATGTAGAATAAATTGGAAAATTAATCTTAGGATTCTGCTTAAACCAGTGAATAGCAGAGGTTAGGCTTGTTGAGTAAGCATTTTATGACAAAGGCTTTCATTATACTGGGGAGAATTATCTACTCTTAGTTGTGAGTCATGCTCCTCTCTTCACCATCCTCCTTCCTTATTTAACTGAGGAGAAACAAAATGCTGTGGGTCAAAGCCCAGCTTTGTATACTCAAAACAAACACACACACCACGCTCTAAAGTCACAGTCCATTCATAAATAGTCACTTTTCAATACCTTCCAAGTCAAAGAGTTAGATAAAAATTAAATGAGGGAAACAAGTGTACGTACACAGTATTAAAGAAAATTAATATTATACAAAGTCAGCTATACAAAGAGCACAGATGAAACCTGTGAAAAAAAACTTTCCTGTGAAGGAGAATATAGTCTGTATTGATTGTTTCTAAAAGTTCATTTTTAGTTAAAAATAATTGTATTTAGGTTAGTATATTATCAAAAAGTCTTAATCGGGAATAAAATGTTTTATAAAAGTATTGCACTTGACTTTTACATTTTTAAGGCAGATGTTATTTTCACCAGTTGTGTTTTCTGTTACATTAGTTTCACATAGTCACATTTTTCATAATTTTAAAGAATTGGGGGGGGGAGTGCTTCCAAACTAGTGAGTTGTATATCTTTCCTTTTCATGTAAGCAGATTTTAACTTCTTGCATATCATCTTTATTTTGTTATTTTTTAGAACGTTAAAATTCTAAGATAAATACAACTAATGTAAAAAGTTTTAATTGTGCAAGTATACACATGACATTCATACTGATGTAGTGAACGATGTTATTCCCATGCATGCTAGTAATACTGTGGCCTGCATTTTCAGGGTGAAATTCTGACCCTAGTGAAGTAAATGGCACATCTCCCATTGGTTTAAGGGTG
>NW_010550285.1:0-22500 GCF_000687285.1 Phaethon lepturus | reverse complement strand
TCTGCTCAAATGTTCAGACCTCCCCCCCACCTCCAGATAAATAGTAATGTTTATTTTAATCTCAGTTACTCACAAAAGTCTTGCATTTCATGTGATACTAGTTTCTGTCGTTCATATTTAATATATTTGCTTCAGTTTACACTGAGTCCTACTGTCTTAGATAGAGTCATTTAAAAAGGAATTAGCATGACCTGTCTTTTAACCTTTCCCCAGCAACTTCTTATTCTGTGCTTAAACTTCCTTTAAAGCATTGGTTTGCCAAAGGGTAGTCAACCGATGAGATTTTTATTTTTTTCTGTACAAGCAATATCAATCACTGAGTAAAAATATGCCACGGTATGTTTTCATACCAAAACAGGGTAATCCAACATCATGATACTAAATTGCACTTCGGTGATTTCTGAAATCTAAGATTATTTGGTAGTGATACTACAAAAGGCTTTGTTAACTGGAATTTTAAACTGTAGCCCTCATGCGTCATGGGGGATTAGTACTGAAAAGAAGAGATATTAAAATATGAATTATGTAATTTCTACATCCTCACCTGGGAGTTACAGGAACTGAGCGTACTTCCCATATCAGTGCCAGTTTTTAGGGTGAGAAGACAATGATAGCAGAAATACATTTTTTTGCCTCTTCTGGCCTGGTTTTTGTGTTAGCGTGGAGCATCTGACAGTGGCATTTACCGTTGCAGAGCTGAAGTTTCGAGCTTGTGAAAAGCTGCAAACATAAACAAACTGGTCATCTGTTTAGCAGCCTTGGTTTCTAAATATGCAGAATTTTGTAAACCAGCAATACATTTATCAATCTAAATAATACTCGCTTTTAAAACAGAGATTAGTAATAATAGTTTGCACTTACATAGCACTTTCTCATTTCTCTAGCACTGTTTTAAAGTGATTGAATAATTTGTGTTTCTCTACACATAATAATCCTGCCAGGCAGACTCGGAAAATACCTGTGGCAAAGAAGAACTTGTCCAAGCATGAAAAGCAAAATAAATAAAAAAAAAATTTTAAAAAGATAAAAAGCTCCAGAAAATTAGTCTGCTTCAACAAGCTATTAAATTGTTCCTATCCCTGAAGCTTTACAAATGTGTTAATTGGTGTGTTCTGGTCATGTAATATGTTTCTGCACGAAGTTAAGGCGCTTTCCTGTTGCCGAAGCCCTTGTGCCGTCTGCGGGAGGGACTGGCGGGCCGTGTAACATGGGGTAATGAATCTTCCCGTTGGGCAGCGCGTGCCTCAGGTCTGAACGCCCAGAAATGCTTCACAGATGTGCTGGGCTGCCTAGCAATGGAAATTTTCTAATTCTAGCTGACCTAAAAAAGTAAATAGACTACTGAGCAAAGGGCTACTCCCTAGAGAAGGACAATACCCCCGCCCCAGCTAGCATTTACGTTTTGCCCCGCTACACGCTCCTTCTTCGTCACCAGCAACTTGCCAAACCTGTGACACTGGTCTCTCGAAACAGCAGCATTCAGGCACACATTGTATGGGTGGTTTGCATCGTGTAGGCGAATGTAAAACCATGCAGCTCACCCCGTCTCAGTGCTTTCTGGAGCAATACTGCTTGCCTTGGAGAGATCCTGTGGGTAGACACATTGGCCATGATCAGTAATTCATAGGCGGTTATAAGTAATGCGTGCCTTTGCGTGTATAGTTACGTATTGTGTTTGTGTTCCTCCACACAGCTTCTGAAACTGATGTATGGGAGGAAATAAGCATTGCCAATGTATACAAAATGTAGAAAAAACGCTGAGGCAGCATTGGGGCAGCCCACAGCTGGGCTGGTCCAGAGTCTCAGAGCCGCTCCCCTTTTCTCCTGTTCTTCTTAGGAATGCACTTCATTAAACTCTAAATTTTATAGGATCTATAGAGACTCGATACTTGAAATCAATGGAGGCTTGTAGGCAATGTGTATTTTAGCAATAGGTGGCAGAACTGTTCAATTCAGAAGTCTCTCTGCATTTCTGTTGTCTTTCTTTTTTGAGTTGGCAACTCAGGCATTGAAATGCGCTTGTAAGAGACTTGCCGCTGCGAGTTACCTGTCCTGGAGCATAATCCTTCTGTGAAGTATTGAAATCTATCTGGACAATTTTATCAAGAGGCATAATATACTTTACCAGTTGCTTCTGTTGTTGCACACCCTGAGATAAAATGGTGTTTTCTAATGGGTGTATAATGAGTTTTCTGAAATGCAACAAAATATTTAAACTGACAGAAGCTTGATAGATTACAGTGAACTTTAACAGATAGCTTTGGATGCGGACTCAAATATTTGGTTAGTTTTACAATCTAGCTGAAATCGTAAAGGGCGACAGTTAACATTGCAATATGTTGGACCTCCTAGAACAGATGCTTCTGTCTCTGAATGCTATTTCTCCCTCCTCAGTCACATAGCTTTTGTTTGTACACACAGCGTCTTGAACATTTCTCAAGCTTCCCAGTAGAGAGACCCAAGTTGTTGTAGAGCAGTGCAGGCATCACCCGCAACTCTGGAACGTTGCCAGTGAGCCATCTGTGGTTTGATCTGAAATCCATACTTTGTGGCATGTTGCAATGTCATTCAAAGAAAGAGGAGATACTGTGTAGGCAATGACTCAGTGAGAAGCTTCATATAGTTGTAGGACTGAATTCCTCTCCTTGACCTTTTACTCTTCATGTTAAGAGTTTAGTTTAAGCTAGTCATCCAGGTTTCCTGAATAATCAGTAGAGATGGGCAAGCACTTGCAAGGATGATTCATCTCATCCTAAGTATATAATATGGGTTAGGCTGAGTGGCTGGCTTGCAGACAGCTGCAATTAGGTTGAATGAATCCATCAGGGAAGGAAATGTAGCATTAACATTAGCATCCATCCGGACTATCCTGAGAGCCCTAGAATTACTCAGACTTGCATCACGGGTCCCACACTCCTTTTACGTAAGCCCAGCGGGGAGAAATTCACAAAAAGAACAGATCTACAAGACAAATGTTAGTCTGCTTGCTTTGGACATAGATGATAGATGGTATCATCAGACTCATGAACTACTGTTTGAATTTAGAACAGTATTTCCCTTCAGCTTGTAGACAACATATTCCAATCTCAACTAAAACACACCTAGATAATGTATCTTCTCCCACACTCCATCTTTCCCTTTCTTCACTCTGTCTTCCCTTCAGCCCGTTGTCACTTCGTTTCCTCTCTGTTCTCTTCCATTTGCCTTTCTATGCAGGGTACTCTTTCTCATAGAACACTTTTTTCAGTTGGAAGGAAAAAAAAAAGCTTTGGCATTAATACACTATATATCAGGACATTTTTCATTCTTGCTGGATGTTTTATCTTTCACTTCTTCCTTTTTACCCACTTTGTGTGTTCAGACTGTAAACTCTTCAGGACAGAGACAGTCTTTCAACATGCGCTTGGTAAGAGCTGGATCAGTAAGCATTACAAGAGTATGCTATGTAAATATTTAGTGCAGTTCTGGTTGTAAGATTACCATGTGTTTCTCTGAATTTTGGATCAGACGAGCAGTTGAACAGCTGTAGTCCCTGGATAATCTATAACCATCAGTGATTAATCCAGACCCCTTTACAACATGGGGAGCTTCGTCATTATGCAGAGACTACGGTTATAATACGAAGTGGGTCTGTAACTTATACGTGTGATTTAGAGCACTCCATGGTGCCAGTGTCAGAGATGGGAAACCTTCCTGATACTTTTTTCTTTCCCTTGTGTCCCTTCACATGTAGCAAAGCGTCTTTAACACATCTTGGATTTTTTCTTTGGAGTGAGTTTGTTCAGACAATTGTCCTGTTGCTGAAAAGTAGTGACTCATGCTGCACGTACAAAAACCCACCCGTTTCTACTCACATGTTACTGGAACTTCTTCAGCCATCTGAAATCCCCCCTGAAATTCACTTCACACAAACATGTGCAGAATAGAATTTTATTGGTACAAATGATCTCTAAAAGATTTTTGCTTTGCAATAGCCAAAATCAGTTAAATAAACTGAGTTTTAAATTCAGACTCAGGAATTCAGTTTTTCAGTACTTTGCATAGTTTTCTGGTCAGAGAACAGAAGCAGTACCATGTGGCACATCCAAACAAATCAGCACAGTTTGAATTAAATTCTCTTGGATATTATCATACCACTTCGGTAAAGCAGATACGCTGGAAAGCTGCACTGAAGAGGCATATATTAAGATTCAGCGTTCTGAAACGTAAAACGGCTTTTGCAAAATCTATCGCAAAAGGAAGTGGGTTTATTAATGGTTCTTAATTTTGCCAGGTGTCTTTAAAGTCACTGTTTAACTAAGCTCTGTGTAGCAGCATTGGAAACCCACAACAAAACATCACTGTTCTGAAAATGAGGTGAAAGTGAGAATTATCCTAATTTTATTTTACATTCTGTAAGTGATGAAAAATAAGAGTTTTAGCATTGTGCTCAAGTTATTTTAATTACTATTAGCTATATATTAAAAGTTATTTTCATATTAGCAATGTGTCCTTTAGCAGACAGACAGACATATGTAGGTAGAAGTATATTTACCAGCTGTTCTGAAGCCTTCTCTCAACACCTGATGTTAACAATAATTAATTTTGATGGCTTAGATTATGCTTCAACTTAAAAAAAAAAAAAGAAATGCATATGGTAGATGTGCTTATTTTAACATGGGTTCATATAGCTGTGGTTAGTTATAAGTCAATCACAGTTACCTAAAAAGTAGAAAAATTTAGAATGCTCTTTTAAAAAGTCTTTTGTCTTTATAATCAGTTTAGAAAACGTGTCCATTGCTGTGATTTAAGAATAGTAATGTAGCATCTGTGAGCACAGCAGAACAAGAAGAAACTGAGTTCATGTCCATTATACAGAAAAGTAGTTATCAAATGGTTTGTCTCCTAAATTTGTTAAAGAACTGAGAAAATTGTAATGTGAACAGGAATGTAAGAGATCCTTAGTAAATTAGTTTTTAAATAGTTCACCTAAGACCTAAATGCAGTTATTGGAGGATAGTTTGGCACCATTCTCTCCACAAGATAAATATTACAGATTGTGAGACACTAATCGTAACCAAATTTCAGGACTATCATATGATTTCTGCCTGACATGTGTCTGGGCCAGTTGGAATTACTTTTCTAGTCCTTGCTGAGAGAGCCGATGCCTTCAGTGGTAAAGGGATTACTGTTTTGCCATTGAGAAGTGAACTTAGATTAACTCAGAAGTATTGTTCAGTTTTGTGGCAGTAATAAGAATTTTGTATCTTTTCATAGTGGTATTGTCAGATTTGTATGTGGGTTGTTACAAAGTTATGTCAATATAAGTGCTATGTCACTCCACTAGACTACATATCATATAAAATAGAATTCATTTCATCGTAATACACATAGCTGGTGTCTTTCAGTTGGCAAACTTGGCAAGGGAGAAGGTCAAAACTTATAGTCACCTCCATGTCAAATATTTGCATGAACACTTCTCTCTAGAAGAAATTTCATTTCATACCTGCACATATTTGTGTTTTTATTAAGCCCAAAGGTAATAAGTTGTTTTCGCCAAGAAGACCAGCTAGTTACTATGCTTGATGATGACCTGCTAAGAAAGCACTGAAGTCATTGACTGGCAAGGCTAAGGTGCTCCTGAAATGTGTATCTGTTAAGGAGTTTGTAACCGTTTTGGCAGCTACCTCAGTTAGAAATGCAAGATGCGACCTGTGGGGACGCCAGGCAAACCTGTTTGTTCGGGACTTCTTTCACCACGTAAACAGTCATACCGCAATGGCCTTGAAGCTGTGGCTCAGGGCACCGCAGAGAATCGGTGCCACGTGTTGCCGTTGCGTTGAAGGTATCCCCAATGGCCCGGGCGGGCTCAGCTGCCGCTATTAAATCCTTCCCCCGCTGCCCAAGTAAGAGCAGAGCAGGTTCGGTGAAGGTAACCAGGGTCAACCACCAGTCCTGGTGACTGCCAGTCGGGTCCACAGTTACGAGGCAAGCCTGCCCTCACCCTGAGAAGCCAAGGCAGCAGGCGAGGATCACACCCAGACCAGCAAGCCCCACGGCCGGGCCCTGGCAGAGCGGTAGCACAGGAAAATGGCCGGGGCTTGAGCAGAACGCAGCTCCCCAGCAAAGCAGGGAGCACCTGGCAGGGCTTCGCCAGCTCCTTCTTGCACAGCGCTCTGTCCCCGGGCAGCCCAGTTTGGGGGGCACAGCTGCACTGTAGCACAGCTGGCCGCGGGCACTGGCGGCTGCAGCCTCCCGCTTGGGGCAGTCGCCTTCACGCAAAGATAACGAGGCAGCTCGGTGACTGTGGAGTCACTTGGCATCCCTCCACTGGCTGCCTCTTTTCCGAAGATGTAAGTTGCTTGTTTTCATTTCCAAAGGCCTCCATGTCCTTTTCCACAGCCTGCCTGGGGGGTCTTACTCATTATCAAGAAATCTATTTCCAGTCAGGTAATGGTGACAATCATTTGACAGTTTGATAGTTTTCAAGCAAAAAAACAGGGTTCTTCACTCTAAGGGGAGTTTTTACTAGCCTTCTGCAGATTTCTCCTTAAAACACCCCTTTTTCGTGATAGTTACAAAAATGCTGAAGTCTTTTCTTAGGTACTATGAAAATAGAAATAATCACTACTAATTATAAATGAGGTAATAACAAAAAGACGTAAGAGGGAAAACAAAATGCAAGGGGTGCGTTAGGGGCATCATACGCAGAAGAGGAAACAGTAACAGGAACTCAGCCTCTGTACCACGGACTGTTCCTGTTCTCTCTTGCGTGGGCTTTATGGAATGGCAAGAGTTCTGCTTCAAAGAGAAATAAGTAGGATATAAAGGTCCCCAACTAGGAGTCTGCATCTTTCATTTTCCCAGCATTCCTAAAATTCTTCTCCCCAGCCCCCTCTTCCCCCTAAACCAAATCCCTTCGGCTTTGGTGACTTCAGTCTTCATGGAGTTGTAGCAAATGGAACTGGAAGGGATCTAGAGAGGTCATTAACCCATCTCCCTGCCCCAAGGCAGGACTGAAGCCGTAATAGACTAATAAGGAATTTTTTTGGTCAAAGATCCAAATAAATGGAATTGTAAAGGGTTGTTTTTTTTTTTAGTTTAATTTTTGGAAGTTTGGACTTTGTTGTTAAAGCTTCGTGTAACTGTTAGCAGAGTCACAAGGTTAACTTGTGTGGAATTATTTTAATAAGTATTGAATTAAGAATGAATTCCCACCTGAACTCCCATCCCTTTTTTTAATGATACTCAATTATTTTGCATCACTCATGTTGTTATTTATCCGTTTGCTAAAAATATAATAATGATTTTGGAGTAATACGAAGAATTACTTTGAGTTTAGATTTTTGCCAATATGTGTATATGTGCTTATCACATTGCTGCTAAACATTTTTATACATTTTATCGCTTAAAGCATTTTACAGAACATGTGGTTTCCGTAGCCCTTATTTAATTTTACGCAATTTTGCTGTTTCTTGAATGTCTTCCACGTCAATTATTTCTGAGTATTTTAAACAGTGTAAAGTCAATCTGTACAGACACACATTTCCTCAAATCTGAAAATTAATTTTATGAACTGATTGTTGTTTATACTGTGTAGGTGTAATACTGGATTTCATTAGTTGCCCCCGCAATGCGGGGCCAATAGATTCCTCAGAAGAATATGTGTATAGTTGTATAGTAATCACTTCTTTAACATTATCTCTAGTAGCTAGCTCTTTGTTTAACCTGTCATTGCTTAATTATGTTCAGTTACATGATTTTTACTTTGTTTTCAACCCCTTTTATAGTCAGTTAAAGCCTGCATACTGTTTCTATGCATTTTGTAACTGGGTTATAATCAACATTAGGAGAGGTTGCTAGGAAAAGTGCTGGTCAGCCCTCTTAATACTAAAGAGAAAAAAAGTCTTACGTTGGAAAGTCTGTTTTTTATAAATCATCTGTAAAACTTGATATAATAAGCTACATGGCAAAAGCACTTGCTGCTATTTCTGTCTACAAGGGATTTTGTTGGTTAAAAAAAAAATTAATAAATTACACCCCAACCAAATGTACCAACCCACTGGAAGTTCCTAGAATATCCAGGACTTGGATCCTTACATCCCAGTCTTACAAGGCAGACCAGTGTCAGAAAACCGTCAGCGCTGTGTTTGGTCCTCCATGCTGGGACTGGACAAAACGGTTGCTCGGTGTCCCTCTGCCCTGTCATTTTACATAGTCTTATCTTCCACTTCTACCTTTTTTTTTTTCCCCCCCATTGAAAACAAATAAAATAGTTAGAAGTTTTCTTCAGGCAGAGGGAGGAGCAGAGGCAAAGTATGTAATAAGTTTTGTCTGAACTGTTTTCCTTTCGTAAAGCATGCCCTAAAGCTGTGTGCTTAGCTGGGTTCGGTGTAATTGTTCCGGTCGCCGCAAAGCCGTGGGGACCTGCCTGAAACAGAGCGGGCAGGAGGCACCAGCCTGCACATCGTGCCCCTTCCCTAGCTATGCCTCATACACTAAGTAATAGCCAGTAATAGCCTTCTTCCTTCCACAGCCAGTTATTTCTTAATCGAGAGAATGAAGTTTAGAGGCTGATTCTGAAGATCCCAAGGTTAAACTTTTCTGACAACCTCTGTAAGTGAAAATAGTGTGTGAGCGTGTAATTAAACACACCGTAATAATGCAGATAGATACACAGTTAACTTTGCACGAAGGAAGTTTACTCCAGCATTCCCTAATTTTTACACTGACAAACTTCACCTTTCTTTGATAACAGCCTTTAAGAAATTATCACAAGGAGGGCAATTACAGGATCCTGTTTTCACTTGCATATTTACTTTTGCCAGACTCTGACCATTTTGCCTTAAAATATTGTTGCCCTGCCAGCTTGCTGTAGGCTACAGGAAGTTTTCTGTTTATCCACACACTGGACTATTTTAGTGAAAACCTTCAATTATTTAAAAGAGAAATTAAAATATGCGCTTTTATGTCTAGCCTTTATGCCAGGGATGTGTTTTTGCTGTCCTGTGAAAATCTGCCTCTGTGTGGCCCAGGCAGACTCAGTAAGTACTGCATATTCGGCCTGACCCTTTTCCAGGGGTGTACCTGCTTTTGGGACCGGGAGGTGAGCCGGTGCCTGTGCCCGCACTCTGGGCAGGGGCACGGGGGCAGAGGAGAGGGGCAGGGGCAGGAAAGGGCATGGAAAGCAGTGCCAGCAGGAGAAAGAAGGGCAGAGCAAGAACGACAGGTGGGAGCAGGAGGAGGACAAAATAGGAGATGAGGAGGACAAAGGGCTGAGGCGAGGAAGGGTGACCACCCGGTGCTGAATTTGGCCCTAGGCATGGGAGCACGGAATGGAATATGGGCTAAATGGGCAAGAGAAACCCAGGACTGGCAGGAGCAGGAATGAAGAGCTTGGAAGCAGAAGGCTGAGGCTGGATGGGGCTGGAGAGTGCAGATAACTGGAGAAGCGGCATTTTTGTCATGAAGACCAGTTGCAGGATGGGACTTCTGGGCAACAAGGACTGGGATTGCTGATATGAGCAAAACGAGCCTGATCCTTATCAGGCTGATAAGAGAAAGAGATTGAAAGGGCTGGAGGTCACAGCCTCAGAAATAGCAGAGAAGTCTGTCCACCAGAGAACATTTTGTCCTAAACTGGGACTTTAAACGTGACTGTTTCTCTGCGGTCAGCAAATATCTGTGAAAATGTCTGATCGTTCTGTAATGCTGGTGTTCAAAAAGGATCACAGCCTATTCATGCTATCACTTACTGCCTTAGTTCAAGTGACTGCAATGTCCCTACTGGTGCCAAAAATAAAGGCCTGTTGTTTAACCTGTGGATGTCTGTGTAATGCCATGTGATGAGCTTCCAGTTTGTTTGTGGTTTAAAGTTTAGGGGGGAGGGTTAAATGATGTTAAAATATTTAATAGGATTAATATTTACAGCCCTGTTTATATTTTTAAGCTGCACGCAGGAGATGTAAGGAGTGATATTCTGAAATGCCTGTTCAGGCTTTATTCAGAGGTAGCATGCCTGCGTGCCGTGATTCACATCTTAATGGCAGGGTAATATTCAGTTGTTTTCAGAGGACCCTAGTGTTGTTTTTCATTCAGAATACATCTGATCTGAGGCTGCATGTGGCATACGCAGTGAAATATGCTTCCTGGAGAACCAGCAATTTGTTGTAAAGTTTGAAAATTTGGATTGTAGAGAGAGAAAGGATTGCAGGAGGCATAGTCTCATAATTAAGACGATTGAGGGCTATCTTGGAAGGTATGATGTGTGTCTGCCTATACCACTGAGCTTCTGTGTGATCATGTCGCTTCAACCCAGCATTTTTATTTCTGTACCCTGACTTTGTGTCTTTCACTTTCTGAGTGCCTGACTTGGGGTTCTTGAAGAAACACTAAGCACTCACAGCTACAAGTGAAGTTAGCATTTGATCATGTGAAATGCTGTACAATGCTAAACATTCTGGAAAAGCAAGTCCTAAATGCCTCAGATTGTGTTTCTGAAATGAGTAGATACCTTTTGTCATGTTTTTTATGTGCCTTAAATTCCCTAGCCATAAAATGGATGTAACTTTGCTGCCTTATCTCACAAGAATATTAGGAAAATAACACGGTTGGTATTTGTGAAGCATTCGAGTGCTATATACTGACATATGCTATTGAAAAGCCATTCTGTCTTCAGAACAAGGATTGAATAGTGTACAATAAATAAATCAGAAAAGTTCAGAGTAAACAGTGAGAAGAAAACAAAATGCTGAATAGCCAGTCACTACATGAGCAGTGTGCGTCCTCTTCGCTGAGTAAGATGAGGGAAGAAGAGTATATGTGTGTGTAATGAAACACTGCATCATAACAAATACATCTGTAAAAGCTTAATTCAGTCCTACCATCCAGTGTCAGGATCTTAGATTTTTGCTTTTCCCATCTGAGTCTTTGCAAATTTATAAATGTTCTTCTGTCTCTATTTTCTGTTTGTAATATATATTAGTGAACGAACACAGCATTGATTAAGAGGCTGTAAGAATGTCAAAGATTTTTGTCCTTTTGACCATACTTTAAGTCCAGGCCAGTGTGGCAGGGTTTACAGTTGTGTTCCCCATCGGTGACATTGGTTAGTCCCCGCATAAGATAAGTTTGCCGAGTCTCAGTTCTGTTTGCTCTTCATCACCTTGCTCTGAATCCACTTGGCAGACTTGGCAAAGAGGTCAGTAGTGGCAGGAGGAAGACAGCGGTACTACATTTCCCCTAGAGGAAGCTGCCTCTCCCGCTCCCCGGTGAGGGCAGAGAGATGCTAACAGTGAGTGGGAGAAGGTTGGATTCTTTCACTTGTCTCTGCACCTCCCATGTACCAGATACCTTGTACCCTGCTAACAGAGTACTGTACGCTTCTTTGGAAAGAAAACGTGACTGAAAGATCTGTCCAGTGCTCCCCTGCACTTCCCAGCTTTTCCGCATCCTTCGTTTTCCCATGGTTAGAGCCCCCCTCTACAATCCGAGTAGTACATCGGCTCTTTCCTAGCAAACGTTTTCCTCAGCATACAAACAAGGTAGGCACGTGCCCTAGTTTATATTGTCCTGGTGTAGAAATGAGGCATCATGGACCGCAGTTCGCATCCACAGCCGTCCTTAACCTTTGTAGGAATAAGGGGTGAACTGTGAGTGAAGGATACCGTTCCACAGCACTGATTTTAATACAGTGAAATGTAAGAGCTGCATAATTACTAAATGGTATGGGGGGGATGTGCTGATACATAAGTTGTGCTTCATAGGCCATGTGCTACAAAGAAATAAGCACATTTCTCCTATTTCAACACTGAGGTATGTCATCTCACCCTGGGCACAGGCTTTCCTACTCCACATGTGTTACTTTATCCATTTCCTTCCCTCGGAGAAGACGACAACCCAGCACACGTTCTTCTCCCTGCTCTGCCCACAGCCAGGAGTGGCCGGTGGTCAGAAGCACCGTGGAGCACCTCTGAAGTTACGCCTAATTGCACAGTCTCAAAGCCAGCAATGAATTGAGCAGTCAGCCCACTGTAAATCAGATATTTCTTACGCATTTTAATTGAATTGTTATCTTATCCTACAAAAGTTGCAAAGGTATTGAATAAAAGGCAGCTGTATTTACGTGTTGTGATATAAGCAAAAACATAGCAAAAGCAGAGAATAAGGATAGTCTACACAGCCTCCTAAGACAGTTTTGCAGCCATTACTGTTATCCTGTTCCCTTCAGAAGCATGTGCATGTTAAAAGAGCCACACAGTTTAGCCTTTGCCTACTAAAATCTTTAAAGAAATATGCTCCTTCCATGTTACCAGTGTCATAAATTATTGCACTGTGTATACGATGCTCAGCTGTCCTTTTGGTACCTCCCCGTGTCCAAAAGCAAGCCAGTAATTAACCAAGTAAAGCCTCAGTTTTACATTAATTTTCACCTTATTTTACAAAAGCTAAATGGTAATGACATGTCTTTTATATATCTCCAGTGTAAAAAGAATCCTCAGAGGGACAGTTGAAGTATTTTTGTCATAGTTGAAAAATAAGGTTTATTATGCAAGGACTGTGTGCTTGTGGACAAAACCGTGTAACCTGTGTCTCAGCTTCCTCATCTGTAAAATGGATGTAATGTTCCTACAACTCACAAGGGACGGCAAGGTTTGGTTAGCATATATGATTGCCTTATACAACTGCAACTACTATCACTGCTTGTTTTTGTTAAAAAATGACAGCAGAATATGAAGAAGAAACACTCCAGCAGAATAATGCTGCAACCAAGGTGAGCCCTCTCCATCTTCTGACCATCACATCATTTATTTTCAGACTCTGCCACAAAGTATACGTGTTTGAAATAAAACTATACTTATATTGTAATTCCATAGAAATCAAAGGATTTGCTGTAGGGGTTAACACACAGGCAAAACATTTGTTCTTAAAGGAAATGTGCCCACAGATACAATGACATCCTTGAGCAAATTTGGATTTTGTTTAGAAAATTTTCATAAGGAAAAATCTATTCCAATTACAGAATCCAATCTGTTGAAAACATGCAAAACTGTTTCCAGGTCAGCCTAGAAGGGTGTCTGGGAAGTGCTTTATTTCTGTGAGTAAACATTGATCAGTCGGGAAAAAGACTGCGTTTTGAAACATGCTATGGAAAACAATTTCTACTTCAATTATTCTTTTTTTTCCCCCCTCCTTGTTTTTTCCCCTCTCGCTTTCTTCTCTCTCTCCCCCTGTCTCTCTCCCTCTCGCTCCTGAAAATCTCCTGCCACAGCGACTGCATTTGCCTCCAGACTTGTCAGACACAGTGAGCCGCGCACGCAAACAGGATCTGGCAGAATCCGCCAAACTGCTGAGCTCAGGATGTGGTGCTATGGCCATCGGCAAGAAGCACCTGGACTTCTAGTGATTTCTACTTAGCAGTTTCACTCAGATTTATATGACACTCTAATTATGAGTGTTAATGATTTATATAAATATTTTTCTTAATGATTTGACCCAGCAGTCTTTAAAAATACACGTTCTCATATGATGCCTCTTTTTTTTTTTTTTTTTTTTTTTTTTTGTACTAATTTTGGGTTTGTGTGGTTTTTGCTTTTTGTTAAAGCTTTTGTTATGTGGGCCCCTGCCATTGTTCTGCTCCATTGGAAACATACAGTATTTTGTTCCTTTCACTTAAAATATGAAAATTACTCTTACCCTTTCATTTCTAGGGTGGCTTTTTTTTCAATAAAGAGATATTTTTCCCAATGGATTTTTTATATATTTACATTTAATATTTTATATGAATAATAAGTTACGTTGGACAGTTTATTGAAATAAAGGAATGAAACTAAGCAATTTGTTGTCACCTGTTATTCCAAAAGCAAACTACACAGTTACCGTTTTAAAAACATTACTTTTTGTAATTGAAATACCGTTCTTAAATTTCAGGAAATATTTACATTGGTTTATTAAATATGTAATAATAAATTTAAAATATATAAGATAGTTTTTATTCTAATATGCTGGTAATTAAGAACGGTTGGTTTTTGAATCAGACTATGTTATAGATAATTGCTTTGCCTTATGGCTTACTACATGCATTAAAAGGCACTCGAATGAAATTTACTCACCAGAGAGAAAAGAATTTCTTGCCTTATGTAGTTCAAAACAGTAATCCTAAACAATTGAAGTCAGCACTATGAAATTATGTCAGCAGACATAATTCAAGATTGAAATTCAAACCGACAGCTACATTAATGCTAGAAAACCAGAAGAGTGCATTTGAGCTCGGGGAAGGGTATCGCAGCATGCTGGTCTAAAGCAGGGCAGAATATACAGCTAAATCAGGCTTCTGTACCCTCAGATATACGATTTGTGATCTTCTGACTATTTTGTATGTATCTCCGTGTATATCTCATCAAACAAAAGAATGGTAAAGCAAAGCTGACCTGTAAATTAAAGTGGTTTGCATTCTTTCTTCTGGGGCTGACTTCCATTTTGAAAGGTAATATCTTCTTCTCCGCAAAACTTCCAAGCCACCCAGCTGTAAGATTGCATTACAGTTTCAAAATTTAGTCTTTATAATAGTATATTACATGGCTGGGGTGAAACCGACTCTTCAAAGAACGTGTTAATGGGATGCAATAATGGTAACTTATTTTGATGGGTTTGGAACCAAGAGTTGGTTAAGTGGTTTGCTTTTTCTTTCCTGCAGTCCAGGTTCTACTTTATTTTTTCTTGACAACGCTGTGTAAAACAAAGACATAGCTTTTAAAACTGTCTAACTAATATGATGAATGTCAATCACTTAAAAAACTCCACTGTAGCATAAACACATACTGTATACAGCTTTTATTCTGAATTAGAATAATTGAATCAATGACAGTGATTTGCCAGGATGTCAAATCTATCCATCATATCCTGTCACTACCAGTTTATTTTTTGTGATCAAAATCAAAAAGACTACTATTTTGTCATCAGCTATTTCATTAGTAGTAACAATCAGGTTTTCTCTTCTATATTTTTTAGATATGCCTGTTATATTTTTTATTTCTAAAGACACAAATCCTTTTTAAATCTTTTCAAAATAAAGTTTCAGAACTGAACTGTCAGTTTAATAAAGCAAAAAGACACCTACTTTCCTATGCCAATATATTTAAAATATTATCATTGATGTCTCAGACATTTTTTCTCTTTGTATTATGTGTAACATTGAATGGAAGTTCCCATTAGATACTTAATTGTGCCTTTTGAAAGCATGAAATAATTTAAATACTTAGGATAAAGTGATTTTTAACAAAGGCGAAGTTTTACACATTACGTCTTTTTAATGTAAACAACACAAAACACAGTATTTCTTTGTGAAATATAAAGTCACAAGACATAAAAATTGCTGCCAATGCACTTAAGTAGGTCATTGGCTTAACATACAGGGGAGAAAATATCATGAAAGTCACAGTCAGTTTCTAGTTAACGTATTAACTGAAAATTGTTAGCGAGTAGCGCGTGTATTCCATGTATGTATGTGTGTGTGTGTCCTATGCATTTATAAGACTTCAATTTCAAAAACTTCTGTAGGTTGATATTGAAGCTGACAAATATTTTGAATAATAAAGGGAACTCCTTCTGCAAGTCCAGATTAATTATTTTTCTGAGTCACTAAACATGCTTTGTAAAATAAGTGTTAGAATATACAGATGTACAGTGTTGTTTACCTAAGGCAAAAACATGGAGCAAAATTTCTCTTCTTTATTCCAAAATATTGTATCAGTTACAACAACATATGACAGTGACTTGGCTTATCCAGTAAACTGATAAGTGAAATAATGCAAAGTACGTGCTACCTGATCGTATGTAGAAGCGTAGCAGATACAGTATGTAGGTGTGCGGTAGGTAGAGTGTAGATTTCATTTATTGCACCAAAAGCCATTTTGACTTGGGGAGCATGAGGAGTGTTTACGTGGTGGTTTTCTGTGAATTTCCCCCATAGCCACTCTGCAGCTGTCAAGCACCTGTGTACAAAACATCCCTGGGTTCTCTCTTTTGATTTGAAGACAGGTATTTAACTAAGGGGTGCAGCTCCGGTAATCGAAGAATGGGTGCAGCCTCCTTCGACAGGCTAGCAGTGTGCTACCAGGTTCCTTTTGCATCTTCAGAGCCCCCTCGTCGGCTTGGCTGGATGCAAGACGAGTGCGATCCTTCCTTGTGCTCAGAGGACTCTCTTCTGCAGAGATTGCGGTGTGAGGTTTCTTTGTTTGTTGCGATTTTTTAAGCGGAACTTCCTCCTTTTTAGCAGGTTACAAACTGAAACCGCCAAGCTCAGCTGGGAAACAATAGACCCATCCCAGTGAAGATGTTCCCGATTCAGCACAAGAACCTGATCTTTAGAGAATTGTGACACACAGTCAGGAAAGCAGTAATGAAATTTAAAACGTTGTGTCTTTAATATGTCAAGTAAGAATGCTTTATATAATTTCTGTTGTGTTGAAGTTTTCAAAATATAAGTATTTGGCACATGAGAAGAATATTATGATAGATTAAGTCTTATTCTATATTTGTAAAGAAATTTCAAAAGCACTTTCAAGGATGCAGCTGAATTCAATTTTCTGTAACAGTAGCTACAAGCATCTGAAAATGGGCATTCTGCTACTTCAGATGTGATACATATGGTGGTACACCACTGGTTTCATCTTTAATATAAAATAGTGATGTTGTTCCAAATACAGCTTCTGGAAAAATGCAAAACTCTAACTTACAAGAATCCTTTACTGTGCCAGTATCGGAAAATGAGCTATTAATAAGTTTTTCTGAAACCACAAGGTTGTGACACATCCTTTTACAAATGTATATGTATTACAAGTATTACACACACACCCACGCACACATATTAAACCAGTATTTCTCCGGAATCATATATTAGAAATGTAATAAAGTGTTCTTCTTTTGCCTATGCTGGAGGAACGTCATCCATAGCTACAGAGCACCACAGAGATAGGAAGGAAGATGCTTTTATGCCTTTAAGAGGTGGTGGAGGCAAGTACTATCCCCCATGACATCTCTTGGGGTTTTTCTTTTCTCCTGTGAGCTACCTGAGTGCAAGGCCTACATTTCTTTTTTTAATCACACTGAGCACATGATGGTGCTTATTCAATAATAAATGTACCTGTGTAGAAAAAGAATGAAAGTTAAGTCCTCTTCATCTTAAGAAAAAAGGCAACCTGAGTGGAGGAAAAGAAAAAAAGAGAAAAAAAACAGAAAACAAAAATTCCACCACAATTTCTAGTCTAATATACGCAAATGTTAGGCTCTTTTTTTTTTCCCCAGAAATGGTTCAGTAATATAGTGGATGCTACATCTGTATTTCAGCATCTGAATGGATAGATGGATTTTCAGGAGTGTTGAACACCGAGCATCCCAGAGCATCTGCTGAAAACTTGGCTGCTTATTTAAACTCCACCTTTAAACAATTTTGAAAGTTATTAGGCACATCAAACTAATTTGCAGACCTTCTCTTCATATCAAAACAGACATCTTTTGTGCTTGCTTTTTTTTTTTTTTTTTGCACGTGGAATATCTGGTGCTGTAGAGCTTAATCTAAAATATTCTTCTCTGACTTCCAGAGAAGTCAGTAATGGTTTAGACCAGCAGCAAGCTGGTAGGATTAGGTCCAGTGGACCTTTTTTAAAATGTTAGCAGATCTAGAGAATTTGTAGCTGCATATTCCTCTATTAAAAAATGTATTTTAATGTCTTCTGGCATTGAAAGTAAATGTTAAATCCAAAATGTAGCAAGAATCAAAAAAAGTCTTCACTCTATGCTGGCAGAGTTTGAGTCTGAACATTTGTGCCCTCAGAATGCTCCCAGCACTTACGGCATCAGAGGCATTCTCTTACAAAGTCTTGAAAAAGGCAAATTTCGGTGCACTTTCAGCTACATTTTTAGAGTCAGGTTGGAGCAAGCCGCACTAAAGAAAGTTCTCGCTGAAATTTCATGGGGCTGGATTTACAGAAGAACAGAAATCGCGTCAAGTTTGGGTTTAGATGTGAAATCAAGCAGTTTTCAATGCCAATATTTTGGGAAAGCATATTGTGTGCAGAAAAAGCTGTAAACTTGTTTAAAGTATGTTGCTTGAGTGAGACTTTTCTGCAGTGTTTTTGTTTATTTTTATAAGTATGTCAAAGCTACTACTCCCAGACCAGGACTGTTTTGTGCAGGGCATCATTCTTGGGACTTGCACCACTGGAAAACAAATTTGCCTCCCTGACCTATTTTAAATCAGTAGGACAGGGATCATTCTAGCAGGACTTGATGCCAGTTCTAGCCCCATTATGTTCAGCTAGCAGCCATAGCTGGAAACCACAGCTCCGGCACTTGATTCCTGACCAGGGAAGTTTTAATGGGTCCATTTCCTCTCCAGGCACATTCAACATCTTTATGGATCCAGCTGATGAACTGGTTGGACAATAGATGTATATCTGCTAGCCGTGGATATCTGCTGTAATGAAACTCCTGCCACCAGCATGGCCTGGCACTTGGAAAAGCTAAACTAATGAAGAAAACTCGGTCAAGACCAGATAGGGAGTGACAGGCGGAGGAAGGTGTTTAGAAGAACTCTCCAGCACAGTGAAATTTCCATTTATGTTGCATCCAGGGTAGCTCAGCATTTTTGGAAAATTACTTGAATGAGAAGGAGTCTGACAGTACGCTCTCAAGTAGCAAGTCCATCTGTGTGGGAGCTGGAGCCCTCCCAGGAGTCAGCTCAGAACTGAGCGGGGTTCTTCCCAACTAGCAAAGGGTCATCGATACGGAGCTTCAAACATACACCACCAATAAGCCGGCTTCGGACAAGCAAACAAAACTTTACCACAACAAAACACTGGGGAAGAGTATGGAAACACAAGTGGTATGGTAGGTAGACACAATTACTTCAAGCATGACGGAGAGTACAGCAGGTAGACACAGTAAAAGAATATATGCAAGGGAGCAGAACAGGGGGTCTGTTCTGCAGTCCTTGCCTATAGAAGGCTCTGTGAAGTTTTAAATACGTCCTTGCCCAAACAGGTGTACATCAACAACAGTTGACACAGAGCAAGTGAATCATAACCCAGAAAATCATCAGACCCAAGGGAAGCTTAGTTTAAGTAAGAATTGCAAAGTTTGAATGCATATTTTGCAAAGGAACAGTGTTGACTTAAATTCAGAGAAATCAAAGTGGACAACTTGCTTCTTTAAAAGCAAAAAAAAATATAAAATTTAAATGACTGGATTTTTATTTAATCTAATCCGACAGAGGGAGTTTTAAAAATAAATAAACCCTCCCCTGCAGTATTTGAAACACAAAGCTACAGACTACAGACTCTGAATATGAATCCAGCTTTGTGGAGAGAAATGTAAAGGGTAAAACATAAACAGTTAGACGAAGGAATATAAATTTTCTTCACTTGTGATAAATTAACATATTTATTGTAACAACCTGAAGGTGTTTATCTGCTATATACAGTTCCATATAAATCGGAGTCCTTCTGGTGCCCTGTACGTACTTTCTGTGGAATAACTGTTCATAAACTTCTCAAAATCCATCGGCGTACGCCTGACCTGAAGGAGGTTATCTGTGAATCTGCAAACTCCTCCGGTGCAGCTGGAAAAGCTCGTATGTCCCAGGAGAGGAAGAACTGCAATTCGCAACCCTCACCGATTTTAGCTGCTGGAGCGTACGTGAGGTCTGTCAGGTGCCTGGAGGCAATTGCAACCTCTGCTGGAGGATTTCATGCAACTTACAGCTCCTGTCAGGCACCTGAAGGTAACAGGGATCCTCCTGGGTCGCTCACAAAACCTCTGCTCACCATCTGACCCAGCTGCAATCTGACTTAGCAGGTCAGGCTCCAGCGCCCGAGAAACCGGAGATCTCTACCAGCCCAGCAAAACCAGTATCGCGGTCCTTTGTGGGGGCAAAGCAGCCCCAGCCCACAGCCCGCCGGCATCAGGCGCGCGTTTTCGCCTTCACTCCCTTCAAAATCACAATCGTCTCACCAGGGCTGTTACCTGGTGGGATATTACCTAGCGGGAGGAAGGGGACAGTACAGAAGGGCTTGAAATTCTCAGTGTGTGAAAACAGTCATCGGAGGTTCTCAGTGAAACTTAAGGGAAAGCAGGTTTCGTGGGGACTCGTCTCTAAAGGGCCATCTTCAAAAGCAACAGCAGGGATTCCGGCAGCTGGAGGTTTCATGAAAGTCTGTCACACGCGTCAGCTATACATTGTAAAGGACTGATCAAATGGTTTCGTTCCTTTGAGGTTTCATTTCTGCAGCCCCTGTGAAAACACCTTCACCTTTCACACGATTGCTATTGCAAACTAATAGTAAACTATCCCCAGGATCTTACTATCTTAGGCTAGTAAGCTATCCTAAGCTACCCTAAGTAACCATCTGCTGATACATTAGGTTTTATTTTTCTTTACATCTAAGATAATATTAGGGGAGGAATTAATTTAAAATATGTTCTAAAGCAAGGAACTTGCCAACCTGGCTCCTATCCAAACTGTACTATCTTTACTACCACGCGTCTCACGCGGATTGCTCCATCCTCTGCTATTTTCCCGACGAACTATTAAACAGATAACGTATGTGAGAGACTTGCCTAACATCATCCTCCAGCAGTAATCCAAAGGGAGCTATATGTCCCACGCTTTGTTTTCCACCCAAAGAGGAGGAACATTTCTTCTGCCTCTGCCACGCCAGGCAGGGCAGGGGCTTCGGGGGTCCGTGCAGGCTTCAGCCGGAGACGCTCCCATGGCTGCCTCCTCCCCGCAGTGAGAGACGGAAATACTCGCCATCTGAACGAGACCAAACAGCCATCACAGACTCCACTCTCATGTCTGTAATTATTAGGCCTATTTCTAATGGAGGGGGGGTTGTATTCAGGTATGTGTAGGTGCCAGTCACACTTCTGATTAGAAACAGGGCTGGGCGAGCAAGCAGGTGTTTTGTCAAAATTATTTTAAAAGAAGATGCTAGACCGTTCCCAGAGCAGAAGAGCCTTAGCAGCTGCACTTGGAGCAATGCTCAACTGCTGAAGCTGAGGACAAGAGTAAATGGAAACAAACTGAAAGAAGAAAAGAAAAGAAAAAAGAAAAGAAAAAAGAAAAGAAAAGAAAAAAGAAAAGAAAAAAGAAAAGAAAAGAAAGAAAAGAAAAGAAAGAAAAGAAAAGAAAGAAAAGAAAAGAAAAGAAAAGAAAAGAAGAAAAGAAAAGAAAAGAAAAGAAAAGAAAAGAAAAGAAAAGAAAAGAAAAGAAAAGAAAAGAAAAGAAAAGAAAAGAAAAGAAAAGAAAAGAAAAGAAAAGAAAAGAAAAGAAAAGAAAAGAAAAGAAAAGAAAAGAAAAGAAAAGAAAAGAAAAGAAAAGAAAAGAAAAGAAAAGAAAAGAAAAAGAAGAAAAAGAAAAGAGAAGAAAAAGAAAAGAGAAGAAAAGAAGAGAAGAGAAGGAGAATGATACATTTTCATTTTTCCTAGTACTCTTCATACCATGGAAATGCAGAACAGATTTAAACCTTAGCATAACTCTAAACCTGCACATTACCCAGAGAAAATGAGATAATATGTTTTAGTCAGTAATACCAGAAATATCAATTAAAAAAAAAACCAAAACAAACAAAAAGACGGACACCTTCAGCCATGGAAAGTGAATGAAATAGGACTGCCAGTGGCTGGAAACCCTGGGGGAGGTGATGTGTGTTATCAGTCCCAGGTTGTTCTTTGCAACTGTAATCTTGCCCCAAAAGAGAAATCCCATGTTAGGGCTGCCTAAACTAAACCAGCCTACGGGGGCATTTTGCTCATTTTACAAAAAAAGACTTAGCTAAGAAGAAGTGGTGAAATCCCCTCTCTGTGTGACAGCCTGGGTGAGAAAGCAGCTCCTTCTGCCTCCTGGAGCGGGGCACACGCTGACTCGTGCTCTACCTTTTAAAAACAATTAAAACGGGTATCGGCACGGTGCGAGGCAATCCAACGCGTGTGTCACCGCATGCATGTCTGCTTCGCCATCGGCACGTATGGCTCATCATCTGTCTGCTCTGAACAATAGCTGTTAGGTTAGCAGCCTTTTCACTTGTAAATGTAAATATTGTATCCAGAACGCGATATTTGAAACACAAAATACAGTGTTATTAAGACAGCGCTCACACATCAATTCTTGTGTGACTATAATTTGTGAAACGCCTTAGGAGGGGCTTAAAAATAAAGTATAAGGTGTTATTATGAAATACATTTTAACCGGATGCACAGAAATGTCTCATTCCTGTTGAAATCAATAGCAAAACTCCCACGAATTTCAGTGGTAAGAAGAGGAGACCCTTGGAAATGGCTGCTTTGCACTGAGCAATACATGACAGCAGATTTCAGTCTTCGTAAGTCATGCAGCTCTGGAAGAAGGAAGGGGATGAAACGGGGCGTCCGAGGCTGTTCAGAGCACGCCGAAGGTTTTCGCGTCCCACTCAGCGGCTGGCAGCGGTGCCTGGCCGGGCGGCACGTCCCCACGCAGCCGCACGC
>NW_010550284.1:0-27511 GCF_000687285.1 Phaethon lepturus | reverse complement strand
ATTCTGTGATTCTGTGATTCTGTGAATAATACTAAGAAGTGACATTGTAATTTGAGCTGACTGACCACAAACACTCAGGTTTGATCTTCTTGTATTAGGGAAATTCTAAGGCCATAGTTGAGCATGGCCTGGTACACATATACTTTTCCAACACCTACAGTTACAGCAATCTCAATGGGCAATACAGGTAACCCGGTGGTCAGAACAGTGATGTAACTGCCGAAATACAGACGGAGAGTATATCATATACGTGGTCAGGTGCAGGCAGATCCTGCCCAAGGTCTCAACAGGAAAAGCCTGTATGAAAAAGCTGCTAGTCCAGTGCTGTGTCCAGCTAATACTTCTTTTTCTTCCCTCAACAGCTCGAAGGACAATAGTATAAGAACTTGGATACGGGGCTTTTGAGTCATATAGAGATGGCTTGTGTCTGACCATCATGAAATATAGACATCCATGCTAGTATTTGTGCTCAGGACACAAATGCCATTAGGTGCTTTCCTGTAAGTGTTATAGGTCAAGAACCTTGGTCTTCACTCAACTTGCCGCTTCTCTTACTGTACATGTCAACACACCGTTTTAAACCAGTTTGCTGTGAATTTGTTCACAGGCTGCAAACACCCTGAGGAAGAATACGTTTGTACACAGAAAAAGACCTTCCCTGAGGTTAAGGTGGAGCAGCACTACTTGGGGAAGATGTGGGCTTTCCTAGAACAAAGAAATAGTGTTTTCCCTGCCCTGGCACTAGTTTGGACTTGCTGGAGGATATGGCAAAACTTCCATTGATTTAAATGAGTCAGTAGTAACATCTTGGGGAAAATAAAAAGATGCTACTCTTATTTGCAGGTTTTTGTCTGTGCCTGTATTTCAAATAATATTCAAATCCAGGTACTATGTCGTGACATAACATACATTATCATGCATACTGCAATAAATATATTATAATGCATACTCAACATTACAATTACATAAACTCATAATAATATAATACATATGATATAATACAATAAAAACATAATGCATAAAAAGGATTACAAGACATCGCAATATATGTTGGAACACACGTAACACAATCCCATGGCAGACTTCATAATTTCAAAATACCTCTTTTCTGATTGCCATTATGATCAGGAACTGATGGTAGTGTAGGGTGAAAGCTAAGGGATGAGAATGTTGTTACTAAAATGTATTAAATTTTAGCAGCAGAAAATTCAAATATCAGGAAAGCGCCCCAATATATCTTTAGAGGAACGCAAAACAGGAAATCTCTCTTTTTCCCTGACTTGCTGATACCATCTGCCTGAAAGTCTTTGGCAGGAGAACAGCCTCTGAAGGGAAGTGCTGGGACAATTAAGAGTAGACTGGACAAAATCCAAGAACGATTCTGTATTGAAAAAGTGATAGACCAGGACATTTAAAAGGCCTTTTTGGTCTCTGTCTGTGTGGTAGTTAGTGGCTTTGGATCTGATCTGTACAGCTTAATATTTAATACTGAAATATTTTGAAAAGTGTCATAGAAACAGGATTTCCTTTCTATCTGACTGCTCAAAACGGGGTGGCAAAATAGCTAACTCGGCGTACTGACGCATTTGCAGGATCTTGTTCTCTTTCTTTACAGTAAGTAAGATCCCTGCCGCTGAGTGGGGAGGAGGAGCAGCCCTGCTAGCTGTGCTTCTGCCTATATTTGAAGCCCAGCCTGGGCCAGGCTGAGCTCTTTTGCCCCGTGATGCCCCTGACTATTAATATTACCTAATGATGAAAGAAGTTTGCAGGGGAGTGGAAACTTTCAGAAGAAGAATAATTACAGATTTGGTAGGAGGAAGAGAGAGGAAATGAAGGGTCTGATGGCAGGGAATTCATGTAAATAAGACAATACAAATTAACATTATATGCAAAGTGGGACATTGCACTGTACCTAGAGGATCTCCGGTTTTCTCAGCTTACTGCCTTGACAGCTGCGAGTGAGAAAGAAGGAGCATGGCCAGTCGAGGGAGTTAGCTGATGTGAACATCCAGTCCTGGGCAGGATCTGCTTGCACACACAAGACTTGGCTCCAGATAATGCTGTCACGTTTCAATCATGTGTCGTGTTTCTGTTAATCTTGCAAACAGCCAATATCAAGATGCTCAGCTTCCTTCCCTCCAATATTTTATACATAGGCTTCTTAAGCACACTGTAAATGCAGGAAAGAAGAGCAAAGAAACTCTTAAAATCACTGCAGCAAGTATATTTTCTTTCTGAAGGTGCAGACAAATAATTTCCTATATTTTATAGGAATTAACTGCAAGTGGTCACCAATCTTGACATTTTCTTGAAAAATATGACATGTTGAGTATGCAGCAAGGATCTGCGCTGGAGGGCAACTTGTTCATTTCTATCTGCAAGGACTGGGCGGCACAGGGAAGGTCCCCCTTCCACTTTCAGCCATGGTTATGCCATCCAGTCCAAGAGACGGGAGCAGAGAACAGGTTTGTGAGTGGCAGGGATTTCTCTTATTGTTCCACAATTGATTGATTGGTGCCAGCGATCAGCGCCAGCAAGTGCTTGCTGACTCGCTGCAACCTACACACTTAGGTAAGCCCAGCAAACCTTCAATACAATGCACACTCTTTTCTAAAGGGATTAACATATTTGGAAGCGTTTTCTTTGTTTGTTTTGTTTTTCTCCTCCATACTATTTAAATCCCTTCACCATTCACAGAAAATGCTGTCTCTGAAAATTATGATTGATTCCTTTATTTGCTGAAGATATTATTAGTTACAAGCTTTCTTAAACAGTGAAAATGTGTTTAAGAGGTGATCAAGATGTAGTGGCTTTTGGGTACCTCACATTTTTTTTTAGCTTCAGTGCTGAGACTGCTAACAAAAATGAGAGCTAGAGAAACCAGCAACAGGATTTCTTTGACTTGGGTAAGAATTTTGCAGAGTGCATCAATGTTGACCAAATTTCTGTAGTCAGCTGTGCGCGTTTGTTACTGAATTCAGTGGGAGCTGGGCTAAGTAAAGGCAAAGCACCACAGTAACTCCCACTCGCAAAGCAATCAAGCTGTTACTGAACCTGACATGAAAGACTCTGCTGGGAGTAGCCAGGCAGGGACCACATGTACCACATCCAGCAGCTCGTTCCATGTAGCTCAGTAAACAACCCTCAGCTGGTAACAGATGCTCTTTCAGTCTCTTGAGGTGGCATTTTAAGACACTCTAGCCTGATGCTTTTCAAGATGTTTTCTCTTAATCAATAGTACCTGCCCGTTCCAAAAATTGGGGTTTTTGGAACAGGAGCCTGTTCTGTTTTCACAGTAAAAACAAATGTACAATAACGTAGCGAGGTGCTTACATCCCAGGTGAATGCTGAGAACGCAATGAGATCTAAGGATCCAGTACCAAGCAGAGAAGGCTTAATCGAAAATTAGTCAGGAGGGTGTCCTGATCCAAGCAACATAAAGAGAAAACTGACATTAAAAGGTGCTAAGAGGATAATTGTCCATGGTGATCAATGCTGGTGAATGTAGCTATCCTAATTTCATTGCCTTTTGAATTATTTTCAGAACATTGTATTCAGAGCAGAGAACTCTGCAGTTCTCCCCTTTGTCCTCTCTTCCTGCTGCTTTCATCTTTTTGATGTGTGTACGACTGGCAAAAGAAGGAGAAGGGTTGAGAATAGCTAATGCTGAGCACTAGAAAATATCTGGGCAGGAAAAAGACTTTTCAGATCTGAAGCTGTCCAGATGCTTTCAGTGCAGTATTTACCACAGCTGTCTTTTCCCTTGAGAATGCTAGAAAACTATACCAGGAGTTGCAGTCTTTCTTCAAAACACTTGGGAATATCTCTTTTGTCTCTGGATGCTTCAGTTTTCACTCTGATATCTCAACATATATGGTAGTCCACAGCTCCAAACTCTAGGAAGAAAATATTTTTTCCGGATAAATACACACCAGGCACTGGTGTTTCTTATTTTGTATTAGAGAAAGGAAAAGAGATTCTCAAAAGAAGAGATGGGCAAAATTCTACACATCATTGATTTTGACATTTCATTTTCCCAACACTTTTGGTTTGGTGCTGCTTGCTGACCTCTGAGTGCTACTACCTGATCTAATTTCTTCCTAAGAATAACTGATAATAGCAGAGACCTAACAGGAAACATAAAAAAGCCCAAACCCCCCAAAATCCTTGACATCCAACTGCTGAACAATAGATTGAGCTAATCATTTAAAGGGACTAATTTTAAAGAGACTACATATTAAAGAGAAATAAAAAGGTTCATTATGTGTCAGTAAGGAATATTAAGCATCTGTGACCCAGAAGAAGAAAAAGAGAGATTGAATTAGATGACTGAGTGAAAACCCTTGGAATAAAAACAATTAGGGCATTAATATAAAAGGATTCAACATTTTTTAATGTAATTGACCTTTGAAGACCTATGAATCTACTTTCCTTTTTTTTTTTTTTTTTTAAAGATTGCAAAGCATCTCTAAGAGCCCATTTGGGAACATGACAATTTAGAAAATAGAAAATGCATTCCTTAGCCTGACTTTAGTGCAATCGCAGCCTCCCAGCGTTACCCATGAGATGACACTTCAGCGTTCCTGTATCTGTTTCCCAAACTCAGACAGTTACATCCTTAGATATGTCTAGGAACCCTGGGTGTTTGTGCATCATTCTGCTGTCTGCTTCACTCCTTCCCACCCCCAAATTGGATCAGGTCCATCATCCTTAAAGGCAAGGGATAGAACATGAATCATCCGTTGTACTAACTTTGAGAAAACCGTTAAGTGCTCTAGTTTCAGATGCAGCTTTTAATATGTCCAGCAGATCACCCTCAGCAGCCTGATGTAACGGTTTCCATGAACAATAAGTGTGCTAACGAAACCGTAGATAATGAATAACAAGATCCTAATAGGGTATTACAGTAATAGAGGCTTTGGGCGGGGAGTGTCAATCCTGGTGACACCGGTTTATAATGCTTCATTGATTCAAAAGTAGCAAAGCATCAGGTGGGATACAAGTCCTTGATGTCTCCTCTGAAAGTTTCTTAGTGCACTTAAATGTTAACTTATAACTTAGTACCTTTCGTTCATCAAAAGAACTGGGTTCAATTTCTTATTGGAGACTTACTGGGAAAAAAAAAATTATTTTCAGCTCCAGTCATTATCCCAAGATGTGGGCAATATTTTTCCTCTAGAAAGGAAATGAACAGGACTTCACTGTAGTGGAAAAGGACTGCAAAGGCAGAAGGGCAAATTATTACTTAAGAAATACCATGAGAGACTACTATTGCTGAGGGATCCCAGCAGCAGTTAAGGACTCATTTCTCTTCTTTTGTTGATGAGTATCTGCTGAAGGGGCAGAGCAGCCTCCACTATTTCCCCTTGAGCATGCCTATTCAAAGGCTTGTAATTATGCAGATTCATTCAAGCTAATTACAAATAGAAGGTCCTATGTCTTTGTTAACCTTTTCTTTTAGTCCACCATCTATACAGTTTTTGTCTTACCCGTCTTTCACCTTGACCCTTTCTTTCAAGGTGCTAGCTCCTCTTGACACAGAGACAAGTGTCCATCTCGCCTTTTAATATTCCAGGTATACCTACTCTGCATCGTGCGGAGTACTGCGCAGGAGAGACAGCTGAGCGACCTTTACATGAGCTCACTTGTATGTGTGGGACAGCATAGTATAATGCACTGCATAAGGCACATGAACCCCCACCCCTCTTTCACAAATCCTACTTGCTACATATGTTTTTTTGTCAGTTAGATCTCCAATTAATTTAGTTAGGCTTAACCACCTTCCATTGTCTGTCTTTCTGTGTGTAAGACACCAACCTTCTCACGTCATCTGGCCATGTGTACAATGGGACAAATTCTGCCTCTGACAGTGTTTCCATTTTGTATAACAAGGTTGGAGTCTGTAGGGCTTCTTAGTGAAAATTTAGGCTTAGCAACGATGCCTGGTGGGACAGGTTGTAGCAGTAGTGAAATCATTGTGTTGTGAAGAATTAAGGCTTACTGGGCATCCACAGGTTTGGGAGCAACTTTGGATAGCCTGTGAGGACATCTAGGGGAACAGCCAAAGAACTGATGTCTGTTCTGGACTAAACAGCTTGTCTGGAAGGTTCTGTTACACAGCTAGTCCAAACTAGAAACTGTTAATAAGACTGTTAATTAAGGTTAGGTAGTTTCTGCTCTGAGGTGTGAAGGTGTTAAAGGTCTTTACCCTGAAGGAGAAAAAAAAATAGCCAGTCATTCTTTAAACTTTTCAGCGACCAAGAAGTTTCTGAATTGACACGTCTATATTCTACCAGGCAGAGGAAGTAAAGTGGTTACCCCACTATGTCTCATTTTAAACTTAGGATAATGTTATATGGATGTTGGCAGTATGTCAATATTTAGGAAATGTTGCTATGAATAAATGCAGAGCATTAGACTGCAGCAGGGTCTGCTGGAGGAATTGCTGGAAACATTGCATCTTGAGACCACATCTTGTAAACCACACTAGACACAGCCTTCCATAATATATTAAAAAGACAGATGTAGTAATGAGGGAGAAGAAAATATGGTTCGGTGAGATCTTCAGCTTAATTTCTGAGCAATAAAAATGAGAACATTGTTCTAATGTAAGAGCTAAAAGAACAGGAACCAGATCAGACTGTGAGGCAATGTTCCCCCCTTTAAAAAAAAAAAAAAAAAAAAAAAAGAAAAAGAAGAAAAGATGATTAATTTCCTTCCAGGAAAATCACAAATTGTTTCAGTACATTCAATATGAATAATTCACAAACAACCTTATTCACATAAGTGAGAGGTTTCATATCGTGCAGTCCTATTCATACAAGCAACAGAGACAGTTTAGCCAAAAGTAATTAGCTAAGGGTGCTTTGGAAGCCTATATCAGTGCCAAAGCATAAATCTGAATCTCTTGAATCCTGATGTAGTTCCTTAAGTTCAGGAAATTTATATCCTCTTTGTTTGAAGCTGATCCCTCTGTTAAATTGCAGCGGTCAAATGTAATGCTTTTTTCTCCAAGAAAAAGAGAAGGAAATATTTAACAATGGTAGAAATTCTCACATCTATTTTATATAGCTGATGAATATAAATGATTTTATAGGACTGAAATCTCTGATGATTGACTGTATTTCAAAATAAGATTTTTTAGATTCTCCGTGAGAACTTTTGCTTGCATTCAGATAACAGAAAATAGATTTTAGTAGGATAATTTAGGAACTCAAAGACAATGCATAAGTCTTTTGGTATCTTAAAACTTGATGGAACAACTGTTCCAAAGGGAACTCATGTTATTTGTGAGTCTCACCATTCCTTCTCTTTCCACATCTTTGGGATCATACATAATATGTTTTCAGGAAAAAGAAACCGACCAACAAAAACCCCAGGAATTTAGGAATGAAAGAAATGAACCCACAAAGAATATAAAAGCAGAAATGCTAGTGATATGCTGACTCACAAGATTCACAACAGGCTTATGGGGAAAGTAATATAGAATTTGATGTTCATACTAAATTATATAATATTTTAATGTGGTTTTAACAGGAATCTCTAAGGAATTATGCTGTCACACTTAATTGAAATAAACTCAGTGGATAAAAAAGTGTTATATCAATGAAAAGGGTTATTTTTTTATACATCATTGTGGGAAGAGTTAATTTTAGACAAGGGTATGAACTTCTTGCATGTTGGTGGAACTGATTTTACTTACTATAAACAGTATATCTAAAAGAAAAAAAAAAATCTGAATTGTCAAAGAAATAAGAATTGTTTTTTCACATTTTGTATAGGGAGGTGAAAATCCACACACCTTCTAGCCATTTGCTGCTATGTGAATTCAGTATCTCCATGATCCAGACAACTTACATAACTTTTCTTAAACTGCAGCAATGAAATTATTCATAATGACAAAGAAGGGAACTGACCCAGTTTACCCGAAATGAGATTCCCCTTCTTCCTCCCAGCAACAGCTGACACCAGCAAGTTTCACTTCAAACCGGGGTTAAAGCAGGTTTTTTAAAACAGAAGAACAAACTTACAGAAATAACCACCGCAAATGGGGGACAGGCATTTGTAAGCAAATGGCAAGCTTGCTTTTTTAAAGCTGATGTTCTGAAGCTGATTGCGCTCCTTGGTTATTTCTATCTAAATGCCTCCACGCTTTAATGGCGTCCGTTTGTACTTCAGGTGGCCTAGATACACGCCGCTGGTGTTCCGCGGCGGCTCCACACGCGTTGTAGTTGAAATACCAGAACAAAATACAGGCAGGAGCTGTGACTTCTGCTATTACGCAGCTATTTCAGCCTAGTAAGGTCAGCGGCGATTAATGGTGCAGTCAGGGCCGGTTCCATTGGAGACGAATACACCCCAGACGACAAGACTGACGCGCTGTCCCGTATCAGTTTTCAGACACGGCTGCTTTACCCTCGTGTGCTCCCTGTTCCACGCGAGCGAAATTAAGCAGATTTTCTCAGATTAGAGAAAGCATCTTTGGCAATCCTGCGTATGTTCTGGGGAGGAAGGAACTAGGAGCCTGCGGTCTGGTTAGCCCACGGTGAAAATATTCACTGCTAACAGGAAAATCGTGAGGCTGGGACAGCGTATCAAGTTCTCCCTCAGCTGCGGAGATCACAGAGGGCCTAATCATCAGCATATCGATAGCAGAAAGTAGGTTTTCTCTCGCTGGGAATTTTACCCTGAACACAAAATACCTTTTCTGACTAAAATCCCGTTGACACGTTTTGTCATGAAGCGGTTTGGTTAGGACGGAGTAGCGTACTCTAAGGAGAACAGTTTCATTAAAAAGACTTAGCCAGATCCCCGCGTCTCTGACAATAATCAGAGCTGCAATCTTGCCACCTCTACAACATTAGCTCCACAACAGGCAGATGTGGGATCGTCTGTTTCCTCCATCCCCTGCTCTGTCCTCTTTCTAAAGTTCCTGTTTGGGATATAACACAGCAGTCCCTCACCGCCAGTCCTGCATTCAGGACATTATTCAGTTTGAATGACTTACAGCATTTGAATTTGCGTCCACAGTCTAGAAAATACAAGGATCACTTTCATGCCCTCTGCTCTCCTAGAAATACCCTTCCTAAGGTAGCTCCAAAGAGAATATCTGGTGTATCCAGAGTTTCTGCAGATAGCTGCCTTTCTGTGCCCAGTCTGCTCTCCCAATTTACAACATTCTCTTTCACTCCCACAGGTTTTACTCGATCATTTTGTTTTCCTGTTATTCCAACTCAAAAATATATACGTTTTCTTAAGTAACATAAATTGCCTTAATGATCATCTTGTTTGAGAACAAATACCAGCCTATGACTTACTCAGAGGTAACCGAGTTGTGGATTTACTTTATTTATTTTTTTAATTAGGGTGGTAGGAGGTTGTTTCACTGGCAGATACAATCTGTAACTTTTTTTTCTACACTTATTATCTTGATGGCCATATGCATGGCTCTAATGTGTGCATGGTATATACATCCATTCTGATAAATGAATAGGCATTACAGCCTGAAACGGGGCATCTCACAATCTGAATGACATTCTGATGTCAAAGAGGGAAAAAAAAAATTAACCCGTGGGATTATTTCTTATTTTAAAAAAGTAGTTTATTTCATTTGTGTCACATTTTTAACTTTAGTAAAATTTCTACGGACTACCGAGGGAGATATGTAAAGAGGGAATAATACATGTTTGTGCTCTCTTTTGTAGGGAATTTTGTGAAAGCTTGATCACACGGCAACCTGTTGGGCATAGAAAGCTGCACAGAAATTGAGTTTATAAGGGCTAAGAGATAAGTCCATGTTTCTGTAGCTTGTAAGTGCAGGTGACACACCTCTCAACTGGCAGGTCTGGGAGTCCCCGAGCTCTATAATGAATAATGTGTGACATGAATTGCCACTAAGATATAGTGGAAAAGTGCTGAGACCACAACATGATGGAGTCTCCTGCTGGTGCAGCTCACCCTCAAGCTAACCTTGGGGAAATGCTTTGAAATGGTAGATGAATAACAAGGAAGCCGGTTCTTTCTATGTCAGTGGTGTGTCAGACACTGACTTAGCAACATTTAGAGTTGTTTCTTTGCTCAAACTTTTATATGCCACTAAGAGAGGACTGCTGAGGAAAAGGGCACCTTCAAATGGTCATTGTCCTTTTTCAGCTTTATTTTTCCAAGGGGAGGGCAATCACTATTTTTCCTCAAACCCCAGGCTCTAAAAACAACGCTCTGTCATAATGACCTTGAAAAAAATTGACTTGTTGACATGAATTGCTGGATGATTGTTGTCTAAGGCTCAAAAATCAGTTCTCAATTTCCCATGGTGTTGTGGAAAGATATTGACAAAAGGTGAAAAGAAACAATGATAGAAAAAAGAAAAGATGAGCTTCAAGGTTTTTCAGAATATTTTACATTTACTATTCCATGGATGTTACAGTTTCAGAATAAACATCTTAGGACAATATCAGGTAATACAAAATACTTTTGCAGATTTTTTATGTTAGTTTTTAGAAGTAACGCTATAAATTCTGGCAATTAATATCCAAGAAGAGAAGACTAAACCCCATGACTTTAAACAGCTTTAATAATGTCATGAAATATGTGTTCCCTATTTCTTATATATCTAGGATGCCTATAAGGAAACTTTTCCAGGGAAGCATAAGATCAGGTTCCTACATTTATTAAGTGATTGTTGAAATTGGCTTAAAGAGTATAGGAAGACCTGAATACAGCTGTTGACACTTCATCTTGCCGTATGACTAACCAAAACGCAACTATGGTTCCTTAAGCATCTGCTGTTATCCCAGATCCTTCAAGCTTGGAAACCTAACAAGGGAATAGAATATGCATTAAAAGGGCTGACAGACATAAATTCTCATGCAAAAATTAAGGTAGGCAGATAAGGATTCTACATCCCAACTTTTTCTTGTCTCTCTCATTTTGGTGAAGGCTGATTTAATTTAAATTATCTGGATGGAGACAAAGGTGTGGGAAATTGGTGCAAAAACTTATTTTAATGTATTCATAAACCCAAGAAAATCTAAATTAATTCCAAATTTAAACTGTTCTATGGACTGTGAGCTTTTCTGAAGTCAAGTCTGACTAATTTTTTTTGACTCTATATTGAACAGGATTTGTTAGCACTATGACTCCTTCTCTCTCAGTGAAAAACATGTGCTTTTTATGTTCACATGCACACTTTGTCCCCTTCTGCTTACGCAGTGGACTACTGACAGGATAATCCTTTGACGATTAGGTCGCACGCCGGGCTTTCTCCGTCCCTTCTGCCTCCAAGGGCCAGCGCAAACAAATTGAGATGCTTTACACAACCTGTGTTTATGGACTCCGTTGCAAGAAATAAGGAAGAGGTCAGGCAATCGCAATGCCTCCCTTCATTTTCTGGTGTCCTTTGTCCACACTTTTGTTCATCTTCCCCATCCCCTTGCCCCCGTGACACATCTCCGCCTCGTTGCTTGGTAACCCCCCAGCCACTGCTGCGCCTGCCGCCGTCAGATGCTCCCTGCTCCCCTTCCACTTGCTCAAAACACTGAGACGGTCTAAAATTGGGTGAGATTTTCCTCTCTGTGCTTCTGACAGACAAATCAAATTCTGAGTAAATATTGAGAGCTCTGGTAGAGGGAAAATACTCAATTAAGAAAAAGCAACAGAGGAAGCTGCAGATTTAGAAACAGCTGATTAACAGCACGGGGCTACTGTATGTCAATTATTTCAGATAGTTGATGAAAATCCAGTTATGGGGGGGGGCCGGTAAAAAGAAAGTAAAAAGACAATAAAATAAGGGTTGAGAGTAAAAAAACTGTTTATTACTTGCGTAACACCGGTGACTAAAGATCCAGCTGGGTATGAAGCCCTAAGAAGTCAGCTATTACGCAACGAAAATAAAGCAAATCTTACACTGGAGAAGCAGCAGCCTATAAAGATTTGCTGAATGTTTTAAGCATCAGGATGTCACCTTGCCACAGGACACTACATCTCCCCTTCCTTTTCTCCGAATAAATTGGCAGCTTTTGGTGCATTTTATGCTTGCTGTTAGCGTTCCTGTTATTATAGAAAATTATAGATGAGTGTATTTCTTTCGAGGACAGCTTTTAAATCGCGTATTTAACGGGAAAATGGCAGGATTGAGACACCTGCAGGTGGAAGTGAGATTTTAAGTATCTGAGGAATTTGAGTGTTGAAACTGGACAATTTAACAGCGAGGGGTGCTTCCAGATATTAATCAGACCCAGGCTGGAGGGAAAGCATGGTTTTATACTGAGCTGTGTCCTGCGGTGGGGACGTTGGGGCTGGCTGGAAGCAGCTACATCCAGCATGGGGCAGCCCCTGGCCTCTCCCCACACAGCCCACCTCTGCAGAGCCCACGTGCCAGCACCTGGGCATGGACACCAGAGAGGTTGACCTGCAGAAGGGTCAATACCTGAAGGCAGAGCAGGTTACACGAGGATGTTTCACATAGCATTAGACACCTGTATCTCAGCAGCTAAACTGCGCCTCTGCAATTGGATCTATTTTCCCAGGAAGACCACTGAATTTTAGTGCTGCTGCACACAATTCTGCGTACTCCGTCTAGGACTGCACACTCTCGTTATAGTCAATGGAGACCCAGCAAATGGAGCCCGTCTTTCACCTGACCAGGCAGTAGATAATTATTGTGGATAAGTTCAACTGCAGTCTGGGCTCTGTTGGCTATATTGACTATAGGCTTCATTCAGTAGGCCAGGTGTGTGCCCAGGAACATCTCACAAGCTTTAAGCTATCCTCCCTCACCTCCAGCTGTGTCTTTACACAAGTCTGGACCTCTTGCACACAGTTTGTCACAGTTTCTAACCTCATGGAGATGCCTTGAATAATCTACCGGCTTTTGGACGGTACCACTTATGTAGGTTTGAACCTAGGTTGGTGTCTAATGGGAGCTTGGACATCTAGCACACAAGTAGATATTTGCATACAGAAGCCTAAGTTTAGCTGAATCAACCTGGAAAAGAGTTGCACTCTCACTTTTCACCTGCTTCTTAGGGATTTTTTTTCTCAGAACCTGCATCCCGTAAATTGCATTTGTACAATGAAGTTATAGGAACACTTGAAATCTTACAGTCCAACTTACAGAGTAAGGAGGCAAGCTTCAGGATTTCTGGGGCATAAAATTGGTAGACTTTCGAATTAATTTAGAAATAAAGAAAGGGGAGAATGACTGATGTCCAGTAATGAGAATGGAATCTCTGTAGTGGGATGGATCTGGAGAGATATATATATGTCTCATATACCTTGTTTTAAGTCCAAACCAAAACCAAACCTACATTCCTTTTATATTCAACAGATCTTACAGTTTAGTCCCAGCAAGTTCACGCTGCTGCTTAGCCGTCTCAGAAGTAAGATGTAGAGAAGCTGATGAGAGCTCTGTGGGACTGCCTCTGAGTAAAAGACCAAGCCATTTGTATTCCCTTCCTTGGTCAGTAAGGAGTTGTACATTCATTGCCCTCATAATTTTCTCACACTTCATAGACTGTTTTTAGGATAATTTATCCTTTTTTTTTTTTTTTTTACTGTGCCCTCATTCTTCCTTTATTTTGTGAAAAACACACACATTGAAAGACGAAAGGTGGACATGTCCTTTATTTTTCATAAAATAATAATAAAATAAAAAAACATAAGGGAGAGGGGAAAGAAAAAGGACAAACAATATTCTTTTTGTAGTCTTTTGATTAAAAGTGTTGACAGCTACTTCACCTGAGGAAAGTTGTATTTTACAGAGCACCTGTCTAAGCACCATATGTTTATAGGCTTTCTCCATCTAAGTTTCTGTGTTTTTCTAAAAAAGAAGCTTTGATTGTTTCAAACTGTTCCTGTACCTCATGACACTAATTCTAGTTGGCACCGTGTGAATATCATTAAAGGTGAGGAAGGACCAAAAGATATAAGAGTATAAAAACAATCTCTTTACTTTCAGAGAACTTAAGTGATTCGTATCTCATCAATTACTCCTCTGTGGGATTTTTGGCCTGAGTAGAAAAGACCTCCTTTTTGGAACATATGAGTGAGTCAAACTGCAATAGGAAGAAAGCACGTGTCTCAGTAATTTAGTTTCAATTGCTCATTTATATCAATAAAATTTACTGTAAACAACGCAGTTGGTTGGGGTTTTTTTTAGCAATGCACCAGAATAGCTGTTGATGTCTGCATTAATATACAATGGGGTCTGTCTGAGACATCTCATTTATGCCTTTATGATTTTGCAAGGAGCAATGCAAGTCTTATTATATTCTTCTGCATTAACTTAACTGAGAAAAACAAAATCCCAACATCTTCCTTCCCCAACAAAATCTGATGTGTAAGGATAAAGCCACTCTGACTGCAGACTGCAATGGGATAAGAATAAACTGCAGCACATGTCACCCTCCCAAATATCCTGCCATATTTAACAACTTCCATACTGACAAAAACAAGCATTAATATGGGCTGACAACCTGATGGGAAAGAAATTGTATAGCTGCAAATGACATCATGGGTATCTCTGTTCTCTACAACTCTGATAAAATCTTTAATCTGAAGTCTTTTCCTATTATTTGTATAACAAAAATCTATTCTACTTAACCAAATTAGTTCTACAGTAAAATCCTAAACAATAAAACTCAATATTTCTCTTCCTCTAAAGGGAGTTGTACTTGGCTGAAAAATGAAAAGAAAAAGTAAACTTGTGATATTTCTGGAAGATATTTGCAGACCAAGGAAGAGTTAATAGTTTTCTTCTGTATGCACTGAGAATAGGATAAATTAATTAATCATGGTTTAAAAGACCAGCCTTGTTGCTTCTAAAGGCAGCAACAAAATTCCCCAAAGATAAAAAGTGGCTGTACCGGTTCAGAAAACTATCGATTCAGTTCTCCATCTTTTTTCTCAACTGCAGCTGAAAATGCATGCACAGGAACACGTATGAGCAGAACAAGCAATTATGGTGCTTCCATCCTACGCCTCTGTTTAGCCTATTCAGTAATCCCTAACGGATCCTTCCTCTATTTCTCCAACCACCCTTTAAACCAATGAAGCTGTCTTGCATCCATTGAGATCCTTTCTCAAGGAGTTTCACAAATCTACAACCTATTGTGTGAAGAACCAAATCTTCCTTTGTTCCTTTTGACCTGGGCTCTTACTAGCTTCATCTGATTGCCTCTAGTTCTTGTACTGAAGGCACAGTCAAAAGTTACTCCCTGTCCATTTGCTTCGTGCCACTTGTGATGTTGTAGACCTCTGTCATGTCCCCTTTAAATGACCTCTTTTCCAAGCTGAAAGAATTTCTGGCTACTAAACGAAGCGCTATGCTATCTTTTCTCATGAAAAAGCTCTTCCATGTCTTTGATCATACTTGTTGCTTTCCCTTATTTTTCCCACTTCTGATATACCTTTTGAATGAGGGCAACAGAAATTGCACACTTTACCTCTGTGGATTAACCATGGATCTGCCAAAGGAACACTCTGAGTGGTGGACTGGACTCTTTCATAGCATCGGGCCTGTTCAATGGCATATTAAGATCTTCAATTTTCCAAACTGTTCTCTAATGTGGGAACTCTGGTTTAGTGATGGGAGTTTTACCATTGACTTTAATGTGTTTTGTGTGTGCCTTCTTGATTTTATTTGGTTTGGGAATGATATCTGTGTACGTAGGAATGAACAGGAGGGTGGTGTTGGTTAATGAAGATGTGTTGGATAGTGTGGGACCTGAGCGTGATGTAAACGGTGTGGGATAAGGAGTGGAAATTGTACTGGGTTTGGCTGTGTTATAGTTAATTTTCTTCATAGTAGCTTGAATGGTGCTGTGTTTTAGTTTTGTGCGGAAAACAGTGTTGATAACACAGGGATGTTTTAGGTATCGCTGAGCAGTGCTCAGTGGTGCAGGCTGCAAGTTTAAGATGATATCCTTCAAGTACTTGCTATGGTCTTCTAAACTAGCAAATTCATTAAACTGCTCTGTGTCTTTTTAAATCACTTAGCTCAGAATATTCATATTGACTTAATAATACCTTCTGCAGTGAATAAGAGACTATTTAAGTGAGTTTTGTATTTTTTCTCCTTCTATAAGCTGTACTCTGTATTTCCTGTATGATTGCCTCTTTATCCATCTGCGCAAAAGAAAACAACAGAGAAACAGAAGGCAAAAAGTTTTTAGGTCTGAGATACCACATTTGCTCTACAAAAAGGTACATTTCATAGAGGCATGAAGATATATTATAGAGCACAACAGAGTCATAGTGGCCATCCATTATGCTCTGGGTTGAATTCACGGTGGTGGGGTACTGATTTTCTAGTATAATTCTTGAGCAAAAAATAACTAAATGAGCACTTTTACCCATTTATTAGAAGAAAGAACATAATACCATTAAAGTTAAGCCTGCTTCTAAGAAATAAAAGTTAATATCCTGGAAAGTTATTTTCTATGTTTCTTGGGTACAAAAATTAGTTCCGTTTCCTGAATGTCTCTCCTATGACCACCACCATAGCACTGTGCTAAATGCTATTCATCACAAAATCATTCTCCCTTCTCTTCATCAAAAGCCAATTTTGAGCTTTTCTAGGTAAGGTGTTACGTCGTACACTGTGATCGCCCTAAGGGAACGCAGCGTTTGCCAACAGTTGTCCCAGACCGCAGCTGAAATGCTGAAACCTTTTTCTATATTTGGAAGAGGAAATTGGATGTTTCCAGTCAAGTAAGGGCAATGCAGAATTTTTAGTGTGATTTCTGCATTTAATGGTAACAGGATTCTAAAAATGGGCTTTATATCTGCACAACTAAATCCTCACCTGGCATTAGTCAGCAGAACTTCATCGCCTCTGGAACAATAACATACACTGGATAAGAATATGATTCATAGATTTTTTCGCCCCTTTAATTAGGCTTTCTTCTTTCATCTTTCAACTTCTCCTTCCTTCCCACCTACATATGCTTCCCCTATATGAAAAAGCAAACCCTTGAATATTCTAGCCAGAGCCCCAATGTTCAGCTGGCTTTAAAGTTAAACAAAACATGTTCAGCCAGCCTTATTTCCAGACATTACTCCTCTCCTCCCCACCAAAGTAATGACTTTCTATTTCAACAACTCATTGCAGACTACAAAACCAGATGGATTGCTCTCTACTACATGAGTGAACGTATTCTTGATTGGAAAATAGCAATCATTGACTACTTCATGTACAATGGCACCAGGGAGGGAATTGTTCTTCATTCTGCCCAGCGAAGCATGTTGAAACACCTGTTTCCTATCTTGAAAATGTCTACCATGACTGCCAAAGAAGTTAGTGCTGAAACAGCATCATTAAGTCAAGTTATCCTCGGCCGCCTGTTGGAAAAAAAAGGCTGCCGAGGCAATTCCAGACCTCAGCCGGTCCCAGGGATGTTACACCTCTCTCTGCCTATGGGGAAATCTTCTTATCAATGAAAAAGTCTGCTATTTGAGGGAAAGGAAAGCATAAAGGGACAGGTTCTAGTTTATTGAAGCTTTCTGTTATGGCAAAGCATCTCCTTTGCTGCATAAGGTTCACAGAAAATTCCAGGCGTGAATCTAAGTACTGCTGTATTTGAAGGGAATAATGTGAGCTCCATTCCTTGCAGGTGGAAGTCATATACTTTGAGCCTGAGCTACAGTCAGAAATGGGATTCAGAAAGCTTTCTCAATACGGGTTTGTGCACTTTGGATTTTATTGCCTGTGTTAAATAACTGTCCATTATCTAGCTCAAATGCAGACACGTGTATTTAGTCAGATGACTAAATCTGACTAAATCTCCACACTGGCTGAGAAACACGTTGCATGCAGAGTGCATAAGAAAAGTCACACTGAACACTGAACACATACTATTAAGGTGAGATGAGGTCATTACCTCTGCCACTTAAAGTCTTTTCCTCCCGAATGGATGCAAAAGAAAGATCGGTGATACTTGTCCTTGGAGAATTCCACTAGCTCTAGTATTGACATTAAAGCTGTGCAAATAACTGCATTTTTGGTCCATTGAATGCCTTGGAATACAAAAGAAGAAAAAAATTCAATTGACTTAAAACTACATTATTCAACATTTCTTGTGAAAATTTGAACTCCTTTGCACAAGTTGGAAACTTATACCACAACACCAATCAATTTGTTGTTTAATTTGTCCTTTGTTTTTATTAAGGTTTGACTTATTGTAGTTAAATTTTTTGAATATTATTAAATATTTCTGAGCTAATGTGCTGCTAAACTTGCAGCTTGCTTTCAGTTGACTCAATTAAACTGTTTTCATGAAAAAATTCTCCAACCTAGTTAACTGCAGGACTTCACTACATAGTTTTTTTTCTTGAGATCATTATATACAAAGGGAGTAAATCAGCTAAGTACTTTCTCAGCCTAGGTAATACACTCTGTCTTAAATACTGATCTCTGGGCTTTCAGACATAGGATTGCTTATTTTTATACTGAAAATAGCTACTTCTGTTCTGCATTTTGTGGGAAATGTTGATTTGGGATCTCAGGCTTCAATTACTACTGGCAGGTGCTAATGTTGCACGGGGACCGCTTTATAAAGACAGAAATCAGCTATTTATAAAGAACAGTTGCACAACTGGGTGTACTTAGAACTTTTCTGACAAATTTTTGAAATGTTTTGATAATGTTTATCGTACTGTAAGACAATAAAACTTAGCTGTCACAAGTAACTGCAAGAAACTCAAAACAAAGATAGAATAGGAAATATTTTTTTGTCTCTGAATTTAATAAACTAGTAATTCTTCTACTAGAAGTAATGCGCATGTCTTGTCAAAGAAAATGATAAATCAGAACTAATCTCAGCCTGTTTGTGATTATTTTTCAACTTTCGGTTATTTCTCATCATGTGACTATTTCTTGACTGTTCTCAACTCTTCCCTGGAGAGGTCACAGAATAAATTGGCCAAAATAGAAGTATCTTCCTCTCATTTTACAGATTGCACCCATTTTACAGATGAGGAACTCAATCTCATATGTATTGCTCAGTGTGAGGCAAGAAATATATTGCTATATTTAAAGCAATGGATACAGGAAAAAAACCCACTGTCAACCACAGGAAAAACACTATTTTTATACCACCATGCTGTGTACCCAGCTGAGACACAGAAAGACAAAAATGTATCAGTTTGCAAAGCTAGGAGGGGACAAAAGCATTAAAAAACGTTTCCATTTTTAAATAAAACCTTTCAAAAAGATTTCCAAAATTGAGCATGAAAAGGAGAAAAAGAGACATTGTGGCAAATATAGCAGTGTTTAGTGGTCAAAATCATCTTCTTTGACCATCCCTTAAACAATTAGCTCTAATATCAAGTCATCTGCCAGCAAGGATGGAGGTGTGGCGGGTGAGTTTGCTATCAGGAATAGGAAGAGAAATGAACTGAGATGTTTGGAATTTGCAACTGCCAATAACATGGGCATTGCTGATTTGTTGTTTTGTCACACATAAGGTAGACTTCTGAAGACCCAGGCTCGGCATATCTCTCGAGCAGGTCCTTGTCATCAGCTGTTGGCAGTCAACGGTCATTGACATATGAGCTCTCAGAAATGCCGAGAATGGTATTGACTGGCCACTTCTGCTGATGAACTGGAAACTTAGCCTTTATTGTCAGCCAGTTCATTAGCCAAAATGAGTCTAGTTCCACCAAATAGAATGATTGTCTGGTTATTCGTTTCAGACTGTGAAAGACAGTGCGTACGAAACTGAAGACTTCATTATATGATGAAGGACGGGTGAGTTCAGGTCACTGACAATTTTTACAGATACTGGGTCTTCTGCCCCTGACATTTCAGAAAAAGATTGCTGAGAAGATGCTCAAGGGAAAAAAATGATGATGAAAGTCTGAACCTCTCAAGAGGAAGAAGGAAGAAAGTTAGTGCTAGATTGATTTAAATTTGGAATAGTGAATAAGAAAAATGTAAAAAAGAACAAATCTGTGAATGACATTAGGTAGTTAAGTCAGAAAATACTGACACTGGACTCAATTTATATAATCTTTAATTGGCTACAGAGAATTGATGGTGCAAGGTGGGTTTCACTGTCCTGAAAAGAACTAAAATGCAAATATTACCTGGAATTGATGATTGCTATTTGATCTCTCCCATTACAGAGTTCTTAAAACATGCTCCTTGTTTGCTTTAAGCTTTTTTTTTTTTTTTCTTGAATAAAGACTGAAACTTCTAATAGAAAATATGTCTTTTTGGTATCACTATGCATATATAGACTATGGTGTGTAGCTTAAAGAATTGCAAGGCATCAGGGTGTGATAATATAGTGCCAGAGCTGCTACAGACAGATGGGAATTTTATTCTATCATGGCTTTTGGCTTTCACCAAACACATGAACCACTAATACAGACCATCATTTCCAATGAGTAGGAAAGGCCAGGGATGCTGTATCATCTCAAAAAGCTCATCACGTAAATAAATCTTTAGTGAATATTATTTAGACCTCAACAGTTTATCATCACAAGATTACACTACTTAATATGCATTTCTCGTCTCTACAAGAGAGCTAAAATGACAGCTTAAGCTATGTTTGCAATATAGCCAGGTTCCTGTTATGATTCCCCTGAATCTGTGCCACTCCACTGGAGTTCCTCATACCACTGGAGGCCCATAATAATTTAGAAAGAGTCTTGAAAGTAGGTGCAAATGATCATTATTTTTCAGAACACACACGCATGTATATTCCTGCAGTTGGCAGAAGTGTCACTGCTGGCTGGTGGATGAAACGGGGAGATGACCCCTGATGGCTGTTAGAGTGTAATTAGAGTGCTTGTAATTATAACAATAAAATTAACATTTTTGTAAAGCAATAACATTTTGATTACGATCATGTTAAGTATTTTATTTATGTATCATTATCCCTGATCTGCAACTATCAAGCTGTAGGAGGATTTCAGATACTTTTCATTTGAAAAATTGCAGACTCAGTGCCATACAATTGTTTCATAGCTCTCTGAATCCTGAATATTTTGTTGGGGAAGAGTGTGTGTGTTGTTGTTGCTCCTATACAAAATATGTATATCTGTATCTCTTTGGAACCAGTGAAGCACCTTCTGACATTGGCTGAGGTTTTCACCCAGTAAAACTTTAGATTTGGTTGTTTCACTTATAATCAGTTGAACTTTAGTCACTACAGTCTAGTGTGGGAAGATCGTAGAACTATATAATCACAGAATATCTCAAGCTGGAAGGGACCCATAAGCACCATTGAGTCCAACTCCTGCTCCTCGCAAGACTACCTAAATCTAAACCATATGACTAAGAGCATTGTCCGGATGCTCCTTGAACTCTAACAGGCTTAGTGCCTGACCACTTCCCTGGGGAGGCTGTCCCAGTGACCAACCACCCCTGCAGTGAAGAACCTTTTCCTAATGTCCAACCTGAACTTCCCTGATGCAGCTTCATCCCATTTCCATGTGTCCTGTCTCTGCCCACCAGAGAGAGGAGATCAGCACCTCCGGCTCTGCTGCCCCCCTTGAGGAGGTTGTAGACTGTGATGAGGTCACCCCTCAGCCTTCTCTTCTCCCAGCTGAACAAACCAAGTGTCCTGGTTTCAGCTGGGATAGACTGAATTTTCTTCCTAATAGCTGGTTTAGTGCTGTGCTTTGGATTTAATACGAGAATAATGTTGATAACACACTGATGTTAGTTGTTGTTAAGTAGTTGTAGTGCTCATACTAAGTCAAGGACTTTTCAGCTTCCCACGCTCTGCCAGCGGGGAGGGGCACAAGAAGCTGGGAGGGGGCACAGCCAGGACAGCTGATCCCGACTGGCCAAAAGGATATTCCCCACCAGATAACGTCATGCTCAGTATATAAACTGGTGTTGGCTGGGAGGGTGGGAATCGCTGCTTAGGGATGAGCTATTGATCACCAGGTGGTGAGCAATTGTTGCATTGTACATCACTTGTTTTTGTATATTATTATTGTTACTGTTATTATTAATATTTCCTCTTCTTTTGCCGTCCTTTTAAACTGTTTTTATCTCAATCTACTCATTTTTGTCTGATTCTCTCCCCCACCCCACCTTTGGGAGGGCAGGCGAGCAAGCAGCTGCGTAGTGCTTAGTTGCTGGCTGAGGATAAACCAGAGCACCAAGTCTTGCTCTTGAGATCTTTCACCCTCCTCTGGACTCACACTAAGAGTTTGGTGTCTTTCTTATACTAAGGCACCTAAAACTGTACACAGTACTTTACTTAAGGCGGGGCTGCACCAGTGCAACGTCACTTCAGGATATGGTTTAGTGGGCTTGATGGTGTTAGGTTGATGGATGGACTTGATGATCTTAAAGGTCTTTGCCAACCTTAATGGTTCTGTGATTCTATGACGATAACTCAGGTCACCCTGTAACAGTCTTGTAGGGTTTAACTCTGCTGCCTGAACTGAAGTGTTGGTGCCATTTGGCCATCCTAATGTATGCATGACATACGTGGTGGATGACGTACTGGTGGATGTGATACGAAACCTGCAGGAGAAATGTGTCCTTCTGGAGATACAGGCAAAATATCTGAGTGCAGTGATGTGGCTGCAGCACTGGTCTCCTAAGAAGTACCCAGCCATAAGGCATTAAAAGAATATACATCCTAGTATGTATAATGCAGTAAACAACCAAAGCCAGCAGTTCTTGGCGAAAGGCAATTATTCAACTCTCCTAAGCATGGTGAGAATACTGAATGGGATTTTCGGGGGGGGGGGGGGAAAGGGCTATCTGTTCCATCTCTTCCATTTTCCCTAGTATAAGAGCCCACTCAGCCGCTCACTCACTCCAGGTATCCTGAGCTTCTCTTAGAGCGTGTAAGCTGTGCCGATACAAAGACAGGTTGATTTTCAAAAAGCGGATGCTGTGTTAGCCATGGCTTAAATCCGAGGCAAACTATGTTTTTGTTTGCAAAGGATGGATTAAAATTGCCAAAGTAAGATCTTAAAAAACTGCATCTGTGAAATGCTTTCAAGGTTTCTTCGCAGTGACCATTCATAATCTGAATATACACTGAACATACACTGAAATCGGAGTGTATTTCGTTCTCTAAAGCTGACATAGTTTATTTTATTCTTGGAAAGGAAAACAGTTAGGATAAGAAATCAGAATTCTGCATTCTAACCAACTAAAGCTTGTAAATAAGTAACATTAAAATTAGCAGCCCACAAACCATTGTGACTGCGGTGCATGTACGTAAGATGTGTAATTATTAAGCCTAGCTTATTAAGCACATTTGGAAATTGGCTGAATTGCTTGATTTGGTAAAAAATTACATGCTACATTTAATCATCCCTCCTTTAGAGGAACAAATGTCATTAAACACCACTTAATTAGCTGTTCCTACATCCCCACTGTGTGAAAAATTGTATCTTTGATGACTACAAAACATTTTTAAGGTCAAATGTGGTGAATAAAAATATCATCGAATGCCCTCTGGTAATAGTCTACATAAAAGTGCAGCTCATTTGCATTAATTGAAAAGATTAGTTCTGTATCACAGTTAATCTGAATCTGATGTCTGTACTGTACAGATGGAGAAGACCTTCTATAGTTAAGCTTACATTTTCCTTTTTTTTTTAGTTGTTTATAAGTCTGTTGATTTGTCATGGTGGATAGATATGAAAACACATTCTTGCTCCATTAATTTAAGATTCCTGGTTTCTACTACACCAGCGTGCCATGTTTGGAGAGAGGAGAAATGGACAGTAGAAGATAGGAACTGACCATTTTGGAAAAATGATTTTTTTCTTCTCTCTTTTTTTTTTTTCTTTCTGTAACTAACATGATTTCTCCTTCTGTGTCTGCATGATATCTGATATCCATCTCACTCTTTATCATTCACTCACTAAAGCCTTTTCTGCCTATTTATCCCTGTCACTATGTAGTGTGTAATGCCATGTGCCTGAGACTCCAGCCTGGTTATTTCACCGAGACCTCTGAGTGTTAGTCCTTTTTAGAAAAGGTATGTCAAGAGCCAGATTTTTGGCAAGCTCCGGCGAAACAGTTGAATAATCCGAATCACCGGTGTCATCCCCTGATGTATAAAACAAAAGAATGAAGAAAAAGGTGAGATATGAGGATCGGATTTTATTTTTAGATAGGAAGCTATGGCAGGTGTTGTGGCTTGTGACAAAGATTTCATCTGCTCTCTAAGCAAACTGTGGGAGGGATGTCAGCGTGATCCCTGGCAAGAACTGCAGCATAGACCCTACCAGGCTTGCAGACAGTCAGATTTCCTTAGCTAGTACGAATGAGTTCAGTATTACCTGGAAAAATTAACCAATCCAAGGTTTCACTGCGACATTTGTGAAACAGGATGCACACCCAAGACGACCGTTTTTCTCCTGGATATATTCCTAGAGACGTAACCACTAGGACAGTGAGCTTGGCAGGGTTATTTAATGGAAGAGTTTTCCCTGATTGGAGATACTCGGTGGTTTTATTTATCTTGATCTAAAAGTGGATGAAAATGTGGGAAGAATGATTTCAGTTCCACCTTAATGCCTCCTGTATTTTGGCATTCTACAGGGACTTTCCTAAACTTTGTCATAAAAACAAAAAAAGCCAAAAAACCCCACACCCTGTAGTCTTACTTTAACTTAGGCTTTGCAATGCCCTTGGAGTTGGGACATTTGGGGTTTAAATTGGTACATAAAACTTTAATAACAGCTCTATAGGCTGGAGCAGGGGCTGTATCAGCCTGGATCCATGTCAGGGAGGCTCATGGCACTGCAGCCCTTTCCATCAGCCTGTTCCCTTTCCATCTCTTCCTCTACCCAATCAAGGAAACAAGCCTTGTTTTGCTTCTGTTTAACCGACTGAAAACATGTTTGTTATTGAACAAACTTTTCTGAGGAGATCATGTGGAGAGTGTTTCTCATTTTCAAGGTTATTCTTGGGTTTTTTCTTTAAAATTTTGTCCTGGTTTTGGCTGAGACAGAGTTGATTTTCTTCACAGTAGCTAGTATGGGGCTGTGTTTTGGATTTGTGCTGGAAAGAGGGTTGATAACACAGGGATGTTTTCGTTATTGCTGAGCAGTGCTTACAGGGAGTCAAGGCCTTTGCTGCTTCTCAGTGAGGAGGTTGGTGATGCACAAGCAGCTGTGAAGGGACACGGCTGGGACAGCTGACCCGGGCTGACCAAAGGGCTATTCCATACCGTATGACACCATGTTCAGCATATAAAGCTGGGGGAAGAAGAAGGAAGGCGGGGAAGGACGTTGGGAGTGATGGTGTTTGTCTTCCCAAGAAACCATGACGCGTGATGCAGCCCTGCTTCCCTGGAGATGGCTGAACCCCTGCCTGCCCGTGGGGAGTGGGGAATGGATTCCTTGTGTTGCTTTGCTTGTGGGCGCGGCTTTTGCTTTACCTGTTAAACTGTCCTTATCTCAACCCATGAATTTCCTCACTTTTACTCTTCCAATTCTCTCCCCCGTCCCACCGTGGGGGAGTGAGCGAGCGGCTGCGTGGGGCTCAGTTGCTGCCGGGGTTAAACCACAACAAACTGTGACAACAGAATGATTCTCTGTATCTGGGAGAAAGTACTGAGTGTTTTGACATGGACAATCTTTTGTATTCACAAGTGGTATATGACTCTCATGGGATCTTCAAAAGATGGTTTTGTGGAATAGTCTTTTTTTTTCCTGTTGTAACTTTTCCTAATTTCTTTATATAGCTTTGCTCTATGATACAGGTGAAGTAATTGGAATACTGAGCTTTAAGGCCTCAGAATGTGTTAATTTAATTGCAATATTTTCTTTTTAAATTCAGAAGTCAGAATTAAAAAAAAAATCAAATCTCTGTTAATAAAATCAATGTTTTTGTAAATTAAGTAACCCCCAATGGAAACAAGTTCCTTTTTTAATTACTTTTCTATTCTCTTGTCAGTGCACAACATTCTTGCAAACACTTATGACAAAAATAAACTGCGCAGGGTTTCTTTTCAAATGCAGAGCAAGATTCAGCGCTCATAGCTCTGTTTTGAGAGCTAAAAAGTAATGATCTCTAGGTCTAAAAGTAATGCCTTATGTTTGCAGTAATAAAAAATAAATGTATTCCTGAAGGGGAGATTTATGGGTTGAAGGATGGGAGACATTATTCATATATAGATGTTACATTATAATAAATATTATAAATATATTTTTTTCAACAAAGTTGAAGGATACAGTTTAAGGTAATATAAAATATTAATATGTATATGAACAGAGGCCACACTTCCCTTTTCTCTCCTGATGAAAAAGAGTCCCCAGCACATTTTTGCCAAACAGGCAAGTTGATCCCAAATGTTCTTTAGTTTCTTACAGGGCAAAGGTCTAACCCCTGAGTCCTTGTTATCTGCTGAGCTCTTCTGAAGTTAGCAAATTCCTTTAAGCAGGTCTTTGGCTCCACTCCAGTAAAATTCCCCAAAGATTCTAATAGGAGTGTTTCTAACTAATCTCTTGAAAAATAACTAAGAACAAACTCTGTGATGTTAAAGCACAAGAGATTTCTCTTTCGGCAGCAGAGGGCCTTCCAACTGTCCCCCTGGTCTCATGACGATGAACATTTGAACGTCATAAAATAATACTTAAGGCTGACATATTTTGAGGCTTAATAGTGAAATTATTTGTGGTATGAAGTCTTCTTTGGCCCTCTACTTTTCTTTAATGTTTCTTCTCTCTTTTCTGATGGCATCTCTTTTTTGCTTGCATACGTAGGCGTTGCAAGCTTAGTCTGGATACTATAAGCAAACACAACCTTCATGCAGTAAGTTCTTCTTTCTGATTTTTGTATGCTTGCAGTAGGCTGTGTTTGGGTTTTTGTAGTCCTATAAAAATGTTTAAATTCAGAAATTACCTCAGGAAAACTGCTCCATTGTGCTCTGTGAACCCATTATTTTGTTGCACATTATCAAAATATTGCAGAAGCATTATTTTTGTGCAGCGTATGCATAAAATAGATAATATGGTACAATTGCTAATGATTTCATACACATACACAAGCATGTATACACACATTATTTGATCTTATCCATATGGCAATGTACGTCTAATGAAAATTGTTAAGATTTCCTAACCTTTTGACAATTTATTCTCTAAAGAAATTTTCACCAGAAATATTTAACTTCAAAGCTTACAGCTTCCTTAAACAAATAAGAATATTCTGCAGACTTCAACTTCACTATGATCTTTTTATTAAATCTATGGACTTTCCTCCACAGTGCATTTCGTAATTTAATGAAATGACATTTAGTTAAAGGAAATGTTTCCTCATGTCCAGTCTGAACATTTGTCACTGGGCTGTCTCCAATTCCCCAGCATTATCTTGTACTGTCAGACTCTTGTTTATTAAGAACACAGACGAGGAACCACTGTTGCAGGTACTTTACGAACACAGGTAAAAATGTTCTACAAAGGCAGGCACAAAATTAGCAGCATCTTATCTGTGGCCCTTAGCAGAGTAGTGAGTGTATATGTATCAAGTATTTCTCATTCCCATGAACTTTCACAGAATCACTAGGTTGGAAAGGAC
>NW_010550283.1:32612-36989 GCF_000687285.1 Phaethon lepturus | reverse complement strand
AAAACACTGGTGAACAAAGAATAGAAACGAAAAGAGCGAGCCGCAGAAAGTTTACAAAAAGGTCAGGATACTCATTTCCACGGCCTGTAATTTAAATATTGCCTAGTACAGGACCTGACCTTGCCGTCTGTCTACGGCAGGGGGCATAAAGGGAGCTGTGAGCCCACCATCACTGCTGGATTCTCTCTTCTCCAGCAAAATCCACAACGGCAGGGAGGGAGTGTGGGCTACACAAACCACCCTGGACTTGGTGTGTAAACTCACCGCCTGAGAGGAACCTCCCCACCCTCTGCACGTTTGCTGCAGGTCTGAGACCAGCAGTGCCACATCTCCAGTGTGGTACCGACCCGAGAAGCAGCTCGAGGTGAGAGCTCCCAGACCCTGCCTGAGGCACTGGGGGGGTGAAATCCGGGAGGGACAAAAAGGGCAGCAGGTGGGACACCTTATTCCTACCTATGTGACCCTCAGCACTCACACAAGAGCGTCCACAGGTCATCTGTGGGATCATTCCAAAGGATGAAAACACTCCATCAAGTACATTGTAGGGACGGCTGGAATATGGGTCTGATCCTGGAACCCGGTGTCCATTTCTGTTCAGCTTTGCCACATCGCCCCGGCACGCTGAAGAAAGCTGTCAGCAGACATGTGAGTTGGATCCATACACGTTCATTCATACAACTAGAATGTATACGCTTAAGTACGTAGAAACTGATCCTCATATGTATTGTAGCTTTGCTTTCCATTTCTTTTCAAGAGGCAAGTTTTAAGCCCTCAGATTTCCCTAGAGATTTCTCAAATAGAAGTTATTCACTTTGTGAGACTTGATCCCTTTCTGTCCATATTAATGTTATTTATCAGGGCGGGGGGGAGGGGGGATGGCACGATGAAAACAAAAAACACCACCTTAATTTTTTCTTAAAAACTGAAAGTTGAGCAAAAAAACCCTGAAAGGAGCCTCTTAGGTTCCTGCCACCTTTGACACATTTTGAAGACATAATCGATAGAGAAAAGCAACCCCAGCAGCATGATTTTCACAGACATGCCAAAGTAAAGACTAACTAGCCATATAGCTTCTTTCGTTGGCTGTGTGTGTTGAAGCCCCTCCTTGCCTCAAGCCAGGCAGGAAATCTTTGACAGAGGGATGCCATACTACCTGCAGAGATAAGGTGCAGGACTCATGGCTTCAAAGGGACTCACAGCTGGAAAGCTCTGCTCCAAAGGCACGGCCCTTTCTGAACACCCATCCTTGAAGCTGGGCAACTGCGAGATGCCTCAGGCCGCAGCGACAGACTGCAGGAGGATCGAGTCCACTGTTGGGTCTGGTCTGTGCTTCCCGCAGTATTCCTGATGGCATGACCTCCTCTGATCATTAGGGACACTGGGGCACTCCTGGAGACATCAGCAAGTCACAAGAAAGCTTAGCAAAAGCAGTTAGGATAAGGAGGTGCTTAATGAACTTGGATACCCAAAGAGGACTTTGGATTTAAATTTAAATATTCAGTTGTTTTGGTTTCTTTTTTTGAGCTGGCTCATCCTCAGAAAGGCAGTTTGGAGCAAAAACAACTTGTTGACTCTTTTCATTCCAGACATCATTTTTCCTCTAGTCACCTACCAGCAGTCCGGCAGACCTGACTGGACTATGTCCCTTTCTCTCCTTCAACATACGGGACCAAATTCACCACTGCCTGGCCACCACTTATAACTAAGCTTTCCAGTTATGGTATGCAGACGGTTACTGAGCTGGTAAGTATTTAAACACCCTCTGTCTTCCTCTCACAGATGCAAAACTCTAGACAACGGAGTACCAAAATGGACCTCTAATTTCTCTGAAGACTGATGATTCATACTGGATAGGTCAGCTATAAATTTAACAAGATTCCCAGGAGCATCCTTATTTTCCCTCTAGGACCAGGTATACCAGGAGCAGTATTAAAAATTAAAACGTTAGCTGTTAGTTTTAATGAAAGAAAATTAAATGAATAAATACTAATAATTATATTCCCAAAACAGTCCTGTGAGCTAAAGGATTAAAACTGAAATATTTTATGCAAAGAATAAACACAATAAAATTCTGGTTGATTGGAAGAAGTTTGCTTTTTATGGCAAACCATGGACGAGATGGAACTAAAGAGATGTGTCTCTTCATCTGATGTTGGGGCACTCTAGTAGACACTCTAGACTCATTTTCCCATTTTGAAAGGTGGAAACCTCAACGTCTTTTTGCAGTGTAAAACGAGAAAAAAAAGGCAATACAAGGACCTGATGATCAATCTCAAAAGTCTTTCTCTCCCTCAAAATCCCTCCTTCATTTGAAACTCAGCCTAACCTGGGTCTACAGCATTAATAAAACAAACTGTGGTGCAAGTCATGTATGTGATAAATCACAAGTGCAAAGCGCTTCTGCCAGCTGACTCTGGGAAATGCTACAGGACGGTACAGCAGATCTGATCAGAGGGATTTTAGCCACCAAAGTGCAAACACTACCTAGTAAACCAAGAACAAAAAAATACTCAGAGGTGGGTAACTTCTGATTCTCTCTCCCCTTTTGTTGGTCTGTCGGGGATGGGAGGGGAGGAGAGCTGCCTACTGAGGGCTTCATTAATTTTTATTTTCCCAGATGATTCTCCATCAACTGGCTAATGAATTTTATGATACAGACTCTATAGCTGAAAAATAAACATGCTATCAAGTGAATGAGGGATACATTCATGAGGTTAAAAATGCTGGATTTTAGAGTTCATATAAACAGTGGAAGCATGTGAGGATTATCAACACCAGAAAGACTTTCTGACCACCTATCTTGTTTTTCAAGGCTTAAAATGTTTTTTTCCCTTCTTGATGAAGACACGATAGTCAGCTTCACACTTGTCTGCGGTCATTTCCTACTCAATTTTACTTTCATAGCATCCTGTCTGAATTTCAAATGCTTAAGCAGAATTCCAATAATCATCAGTGATAACGCATGATCTGTCTAATACGAATAGATAGGTTAGATTAAATTCACATCCACTAAAAGTTAATATCCCTTTAACAAAGGAACTGCAATCATTTTGTGTCTTCATGCGGGCACTTAGCTCTGAAGCAGTGATAACCTGTCTATAGAAAACTGTAATTCCAAACTGTAACTTTCTGTAAGACAAATGACGGCTTTACATTTTTTCCTCCCCCTAATATACCAGTCTTAATCCTGCAAGCCGATGCACAGAGGTGGCCTGTCCTGCTTCTGCAGAGCTCTATGTGAGGGCAGGGCTCTATCAGCCTGCAGACATCCGTTTGCAAGATCTAGCACTTGAGACATGACACTTTCTGACTTCCTCATCTGCGTAATGATTTGCCACATTTTATTTTGACTCATGGTCCACCGTTACAAAGCTAAGGGAGGTACAGCTCTATTTAGGACAAAATTCCTGCCAGTGCCATACCATTTACATCTTTAGCTTCCTGTTGCGCTGAGAAGGGCAGACAGAGCAGCTGCAGAGATGAAGGCTGGATCAGCCCCACGTGCTTCAAAGAGTGGTTTGCCGCAACCACCTGGGAGGTAGTGCCTACCCTAGGAGAGAGTTTAAGCCGTGGTGTGAAAAACGAGCAAAACGCAAAGATCTCAAAGTACGGCTGCACCGGGACTATAGGTAGCTGCCATCTGCACTCAGCTCATTGGAGTACAAAAGAAACATTTCTCCATTGCACAGATGGTGGAGGGTTGGCTTTTTATTCGAGCATTTTTGACCGTGTTTGGTTTTGAGAGAGTCACTCAGCTCCATTTTAAAATATCTAAGGCTTTTTCTTTCAGGAGTAGCCTATAAGGGGAGCCCTTGTGCCTGTGCAGGACCTTCATGAAGATGATGCACCACGTGCAGCCCCTGACTCCCCATTCCACCCTGCTAGACCCCTCGCTGTGCTACCGCCAGCAACCTTGCCTTAATAACAGACAAAGTCCACCTGGACAGTCTGCCTGGGCGACCCTAAGGAAGTCTTCTTCCGCAACACAGGGCTCGCGCCAGCAGTTCCAGGGAGCCTTTACCAGTACTCACAGGTGCTGGCTTTTCCTCCCCGTCCTTTGCAATGCAGTTCTCGTGAGAACTGTCTCGCGGCTCGCAAGGAGAATGGGGAGGTTCAGATTGGATATTAGGAAAAGTTTCTTCACTGAGAGGGTGGTCAAGCATTGGAAGAGGCTTCCCCGGGAGGTGGTGGAGTCACCATCTCTGTAAGGGTTCAAAAACCGTGTGGATGTGGTGCTTCGGGACATGGTTTAGGGGACATGGTGGCGTTGGGTTAATGGTTGGACTTGATGATCTTGAAGGTCCCTTCCAACCTTAATGATTCTGTGAAAGCAAGTAGGAGGCACAGGATGGCTTCACGAAGTCCTTCCGAAACACA
>NW_010550283.1:26253-32589 GCF_000687285.1 Phaethon lepturus | reverse complement strand
TACACACAGACACAAAGAAGAACACGCCGCCACAAGAACCCTGCTTGCTCGTCACTGAGCTTTTCTTGGCGTTATCATTCTCTTGCCTGCTGCTTTCCTGAGCTGCAGCTTCAAGTTCAAAATAAAACGTTAATGAATTTGGTTGTTTTTCATAACTTCTACTTTGTGAGATAAAATATTCTCATTTCTCACACATTCTAGAACAAAACTCTCCTTTGGTGTTCCGAAGGCTGAGGCACAGCAGAAACATTAATTTTAACTCATCGTGGTTTGGGTTGGTTTTTTTTTTTTTAATTAAAATTGATTTCCTAAAGGATCACGGTTGCAGGAAGGCGTTGAGCAGTGAATATCAGCAGCAATCAGTGTGGTAATGAGCCTGTTTCATTAGCCTTCATTATGTTATAACAGACATACTTTACTCAGACATTGTTACAAGCTCCACTTGAAGAAACCAGTATCATATATTGGCAAGCCCTGGAAATAACTGGACTAAATGCCTCCTTCTGCAGGCAAGGTAGGACCCTAAATATATGATAGCGTTAGACATCGGGAGTGAAATCCTGGCCAAGGCTAAAGGAAGCTTTGCCTTTAGGGGGTATGCCCACACCTAGAAGCATGCAAAGGGATGTGTGGGGTGGTGGCAGCCGACCCTTTAGGGTCTGGCCCCATGCTGGGTCTCCCACAGGTGTCTTTGAGGGAGTTACAGAAGATGATGGCTAAATTCATTTAAAGTTGTCAAGCTGTAAGCAAATGCCCCGTACACACCAGCCAGGCACACATGCACCTATAAGGTTTCAGCTTCTTGGAGATTTTTGGCATTGCAGGGGTTAATAATTGCCCTTGAACCCCTGGGAAGTGGACTCGAAAAGTTCCAGAGTTCAAGAGCGATGCCATAAGCAAGTTGCTAAATAATAAAAGAGCAGCCTTGTACAATGCTCCCCGGCAGGGGATGAGCCCGCCAGAAGCTCCGCCCGGGCTGATGGTCCGGACCACGACGCCAGCAGCATAATTTCTACAGGGTGTCAGAAAATGCATTACTAGTAAGTGGCATCGCTCTGAATGAAATCTGTATGGGTCAACTGCAGGTTAAGCTAACAAAACAATAAAAAATTTAAAGTCTAACAATCGCAGAGCCCCCAGAGCACTCAAGAGAAGGAGCAATGGGTGGTTTCTCACATGGACAAAGGAAAGAGTCCCCACATCCCAGGGTTGGCCCCTCCAGATGTGAAGTAAAACCTGTTTCTATTTTTCCAAACGATAGTGAGACGTTTGCCCTAAGCGGGTTTCAACTGCTTTTTGTCTTGAAAACTGGTTCCTGATCTTCCCTTTCATTAGTGAGAAGGACCTCAACTGATAATGTCTGAAAAACATGGCCTACACATAAGTGCTCGCTATGAACCTGATCAATGCCTATCAGTGGTGGCATTGATCCAGCAGAAGGATTCTCACTTTCTGTACTACTATTCTATATAGAAAGCATGTGGAGGATTTGGTTCAATTTGTTGATGGTGGTTAGTATATAGCCAAGTTGTGCTCTTGCAGGCAGCTTTAGGAAATGGAGAACTTCATGGGATACCTGGGGGAGACATTTTGGTGAGAAGACTGTGGGTAGCTGGGCATCTCGCAGCCTCCCTGAAGAAAGACTTCACTGTGAAAAGCCAGAACAGGGGAAGTAGTGGCAAGCCACAGGAGGATGTTCCTTTCAAAGGAAGGTGTGCTCAGGGGAGAGAGGGTGCTTCTGGGTGAGGTGTGCCTCAGCCCAGGGCAGGAAGAGCTTTAAAGGTCTAAGACCAAATTCAAGACAATGGAGGAGCAAATGGCACAAATGGGTTCGTATTCTGGCCAAATGTCCTCATTCCTCTTGAAGACCCTTCCTGAGCAGTACTTCTACTTTCACGTAAGCACAGTCATACTATTTTCTGCATTAAATCACAGAATACAATAACTGTGAGGCTGGGGGACATGCTGGTCTCACGTTCAGGAAGACAGTCTCTTCCACATCAACAGATAAGGCAACTATGAAATGTATTTAATCTCACAGCAAGTTTCAAAGCATTTCTGTGCAATCCCAAAATGTGTTTCGTCTGACATATATCACTGTGCACAGGCTCATTAGCAATGAATTTTGGTTGTGTTTTGACTTTAAACCTTGCGCTTTCTCTCTTGAAGCCCAAAGGAATGCTATATATACACACATCCTGCTAATGAGCTTTACAAATAATTTTAGTGCTTTTAAAGACTTATGTATATTTTCTAAACATTTATATTTGTAATGAAAAGCTATTCTGAGTCAAAGACACATTATTAAGCTAAACCTAGATATATATGTATATAATCTAATGAAAAGGCTTCAACCATCTCTTAAAAATATATATTTATTTAAATGAAGTTAAAATGGGGATAAATTATTTCATGAGCTCTCTCCTTAACTTCAAGAGTTAATCAATTTTTTAATGATTAAATTGGAACAATGGCTTTATTTGAAAACCAAATGAAACGAAATAAACATGAGAACAAGGGAATGGAAATCCAAGTAGCAGAGTGCTGTGCTGGTCCGCAATGATGTTTCCTTAGTGAATGCAAACCAGGAATGGAAACCCATCAGAAACAGAAAAGGCCAAAATATGTGAAGATTTATATCAGTATTAGGCATTAAAGTGGAAATAGGAGAAGGTCACTGCCTTACCCCCGTTTGAGTGAAATGCAGACAACTAAATGTATTCATTGCAGTTTGTAACTTTTTTCCAAATTGTGTAATATTAAAAAAACAATAAAGAAACACCCCTGAAATATGACCCAGTTTTGTCTTTAAAAAACCCCTATATTATTAGTGTTGCCTTCTCTTTACAAATACTATCACCATGCGTATTTTCTTTATAAACACAGAAATTCAACTAACAGACTACACCACCACTCCAGACTCTCCTTAACAATTTCTTAAACTTCATAATTATTTTTCCTTTATTTTTCTGTACTGCCCATACAGCTTCCATTGGGTGACATGGAGAGACTTGCTTGTTAGTGAGTGGAATTACACAGTGTCCAGACAGTGCTTTTCAGTTAACAAAAACACATGTGCACACACAAAAATAAAGATTATCTCTGTTGTAAAATGCTTTTCAAGGGCTGACAGCAAGTAGTAATTCTGTTTTAATAAATATGGGCAAACTCCAAATTTTGCAATCCCCTGTACACTTATATTTTTTTTAATACGTAAAATCATCCCAGCATCTATCTATTCATCCATCAATCCATCCATCCGTCTATCCATGCCTATACCCGCTCCCCCCCCTTCATAAGCAGCTCTGCTAATTAACTCCCAAACTGTAGCAATCTTTCCATTACAGAAAAAAAGAGAGAGAGATTGAATTTATCTATACGTGATGAACAAATGCCCTGGAGAAGCTCTTGTAATCTATCATGTCAATGTAGATGAACTCCTTGGGATTTCTTTTCTTTGTTTTACCATCCAACAACAGTAAAAATAACACACAGAAGAACCCCAGCACTTAGGCTACACAGCTAATCAACGCCTGGAAAGACGTTCAAGGTTGCTCTGCATTTATCCTTTTTTGAACAATAAAACTTAGGGGTGACTGCTCTCGGGTTTGAGGTCTAATTACTATAACAATTAGGCTCATCAGTGCATTTATTATTATTAAGGAATGACGACAGAAAACTGATCTCTATCTGATTAAACAAAATAAAGCACTAATTGAGAAGAACAGAAAGTCCATTATTTTTCAAGTTCCTGAAAAAGGGCTGAACTTCATAAATGGAGACAGCACTAATCCTTACTACAAGGAGAACGGGTAAGAACGGGCATCTTTCTAAAGAGGTGTGGGACAAGCGGCGTCCCAGCGCATCATGTAGCACAGTACCGGCGGCTGCTTCTCCACACCCCGACCCCAGACACACTAGCCTGTCACCACGATTTTCAGAAGCCATTTATTACCGTGACACCTCTCATTCAAGTTCTGCTCTGCACTCAATTTTGCAATGATTTGTTAATGTCACAGTCTTCACTTACAACTTCTTTTTTTTTTTTTTTTCCCTCATTTTTCTCAGTCCCGTTTGGGCACGGGCTCTCACCGGGCGGTTACGCGGGTGAAACCCTTGCTGGAGCGGCAGGCATTTCGCCCGCAGACCAAGCGGGAGCCCTGAGCTGCTAATGTAGGAAATAAAATCCCCATTCACTGGGTTTTTGAAAACATTTCCAGCTCTGGAGTACGTCAAAAGGAGATTATCGCGGTACGTCACACTCCTCCGTCTTTTGTGAAGCATGGTGCAAAAAAGCTAAGGCGTTTTTTGCTTTTTTACATAGACAAATATACCAATATTTCAAAACTACTGAAAAAACATCAAAAAACCCAGAAGACTAATTACTTCAAACTTTGATGTAAAACCAAACAGAAAGAAGTCAAGTCAGAAGAGACACAGAATAACGCCAGTGTCCTTCTCCCCCATCTTCCTACATTTTCAGTAAGCAAGAAACTGGGGTTTTTTGTGGGTTTCTATCTCTTTGCATGCCTGAACAGGTCATTGCAAACCCCATTTCAGCTCCAAAATCCACCTAAATGAAAAGTCTGTGTCCCTTACTTGATAAACCTCCCTTAAAAATTGTTTGTAAAAATATCCTGAGATGCAAAGCATTAAGCGGTCTCCAACCGGTTATTTAAACCAAAACAAACTAACAATGACGGTTCTGCTTATGGAAAGAAAATAAGAATTATTCACTTTCAGTGGAGAAGGAAATACATTGTAGAATGAAAGTAATCTACTTGCATGCAAACAGATACACTTTCTTGATCAATAAGAAAAAAACACATCAGCTCTGCATTTCTCAGACCAGCCCCCCCGCCCTTTTTTTAATGTCGTATTTCAAAGCTATGCTTACATACTGCAGCTGCCAAAATATTTGATGCGGTTTTAATGCTGATGAGTACAGCAACTGGAAGCTTGTCACAGGAATTATAAAAACTTTGGATTTCTAATGATGTTGAACGGACAGCTGACAAACACACATTCGCGCAAGCAACTTCGTGACCCCGTTTTACCGGAATCACAACGGGGCACTCCTCTAACAACAAAAGCTACGGAGAGTTAGGGATCTGCGCTTTCTGAGGGGCACGGCTCGTCTTACCCTGCCCAGCACCGTTCCACAGGGCACCAGATTAATCCAGAGCACCGCTTGCTCTGAGCAGCATGATGCAAATATAAATTCACCTTTCAATCACTTCTGCGGGTTAATGACACTGAGTAATAGCACATTAGCAAAGTGCCACTCCAGACACCAGTCAGGCATGCCAAACAGATAATCTGACAAACGTTTCAGATTCATTTTCCATGAACAGAAACACCGTTCAGGCTTATTAACTAGCAAATCTGCATACAGTGCAGTGCAGAGCACAGAGGCTCCATTAAAAGTAGCAATCTATCTCATTAATGTAATGTATAACGGTATTTCACCTCTTCTATTGTTGCAAAATCAAAAAAAAAGAAAATGCTCGTGCTCCATAACGTTGTAGTATATTTGCACTAATTGCTTCATATACTCTGGTCAAGTTTTTGATATTGAGGAATTCCCCCACCGGTTTAGAGAGAAATTATGTTTTCAGTTACTATCACTTTCAAGACTGCAAATAATTCAGGTAGCCTTCCCAAACTACTCGCTGTACTCACTTCATTTTTCCTGTTTCTATTAAATGCTTCCCTAGCAAAAGCGGTGTATCTATAGCTGGTCTTCGCGTCTGTTAGTGCACCTCTGCTTTTTTACAGATGTTATTTGAGCATGCGGAGGAGTAGAGTTACAGAGGCTGATTGCTCACTTAGTCCAAAATCAATAGGAGATGAACAGGATTTGTCTTCTTATCTCCCACATATTGATAACCAAATGGGAAAAAGGGCAACTAAAAGAGAAGAACAGTTCCCTAAAATGTTCATTCAAAATTGTAAATAACATTACTTGAGTGCTTTCACAGCCTTTAAATATCGATCTTAACAGAATGTGAGAAAACAAGAACGTTGCTAAAACAATACATTAAAAGCAAACTTCGCAGTAGATTTATCCAAACACAATTCTAACAGCAAGCACACGTACTGAAAACCTAATTAAAAGCACCGTTCCCATCCAGAAAGCAGAAACAACGCTGCGTTATCCATATGTCAGCTCAATTCATAATTTTTTTTAGCAGCTGGGATTCGGAAAACTATCTATAGACATTTCCTTTGTTGGCTAAATCTTAACCATCTTCCTTTGCCCAGCTTGTTAGCTTCAGTTCTTTGTATCTTGATACAGCAGAAGTGTTTTAATCGGAATTTTCCCAAGTAAAGATT